>NC_042617.1:287138525-287287731 GCF_901001135.1 Rhinatrema bivittatum | reverse complement strand
CGGTTTCAGTCACGGTGCACGATGCAGTTGGAATGCAGGAAGTCCAGCCCACTGAGGAACTGCCGCATCAGGTCCTGGCCAAATCAGAAGAGGGCAGGGTTATTATGGCGCCAGCAAGATTATGCAATCTGAAGTTAGGATGCACTGCTGGACCAAATGCCAGCCTTCAAATTCAAGTTACACTGTGGGGATTCATTTAAATATCGCCTCCCCCCCCCCCCCTTTACAGAGGTGCTGGAAAATCAGTCTCACCCCAGTTTGAAGTGTATTCACAGGCTGCCTTCACACACAAACCCTTTTCCTCCTGGATTAGTTACTCCATTTTTCAGTTCTGGGTTGGGTTAAACCTGGCTTCACACCCTGTTCAATTTACACTGTGGAACTTCTCCAGAACTGAATGTGGATTAGTGTGTTCATACGTAATCCTGGGTCTGACTCCCACACGTTAATCCATGGAGTAAGTCAGTCATCTGCCTGGTTGAAATTAATGACTGCACAATTGATGTGGAACTTACTCCCAGATCTCTGTCTGGTCTGAATAACCATGCACTGCCTGAATCAGGGGAGCATGAAAATGAATTTATACTGTTATTACAAGTTCACTGGCCAAAGGCAGCCCTTGTCCACAAGGCCCAAGTCTACCCTACCTTGATTGTCTCCAAAGGTAACCCAGGTGAAGGTGCTTTGTCCAGGTACGTCTTGAGGTCCTGATCCACATGCTCAAAAACCAACGTTACCTTGGTCTCGCGGTCCGTTCTGGCTGTGGCGCACACATCCATTAACCTAGAAGGGTAGAAGAGTTGGGTAGCTCTTCAAAGAACAGGTATTTCCTTATTTACAGGGCATCAGTCATGGTGCCTTCCACAGACAAAAAAAAAAAAAAAAGTAGGATGATGAATTAGGCACAACGGTAAGCAGACAAGAGAAACTATCAGTTTAGACATGAAAGACATTAGCGATGAGAATCTGAATGTCAGGAAGGCACTTATTCCAGAGAAAAAGGGGCAAAAGGGTGACAAATGTAGGAAACAAAGGGAAACTTGCTTGGGATGGGTTTGGACATGAGCATATGGGTGGAAGAGCACAGAAGGTGAGAAAGGCAGGGGGTGGGTAGTGTAAGATAAGTAAGGAGAGGTAAAAGGGATCAGGAGGATTTGGACTGGTAACAATATAGCCCAGGTAATAAGGCTGCAGAGTAGAGGTGTTTCAAGGGCACGGAAGAGAGGGCTGATGGTGGAATTATGCAGGAGCTGGAGAGAGATTAAAGGCAGGCCAATGAGCAAAGCATTGCGATAGTCAATGCTAGATAGAGTGCTGAATGTGGAGGGGCAGAGAGGATTGGGTTAGTCTGACATTATGAAGTTGGCACCAAGGGAGGTACAGAGGGCAGGTGTGGATGGAAAAAGAGAAAAGTCAATACAAAAAAAAAGCCATGGATTTTGGCAGATGGTGAGAATGGAGCAGGGTACGGCCAGGGTGGGGGGGGCTGATGCAGAAACAAAAGACAATGAAGAATTCAGAAGTAGTTTGGCTTTAGAGGGTTTAAAGCATTAAAAAGGAATTTATTCAGGCCACGACTGCAGAAAGACAAGGAGAGAATATATTAAAAAAAAAAAAAAAAAAAAAAAAAAGACAGCAGAGGAGAGGGTGAAAAAGGTAAAGTAGATCTGTGGGTTGTCCACAAGACAGCAGCAGGAGATGTGGAAAGAGGAGATAAACTGATAACAGAACCCAGTCCACTATCGGGCCGATACAGTAAAGTCTGCGGGAGAGCACAGGCCACTCCTGTGTGCGCGATTCACTATTCAAATTAGGCCCGGCGGCAAAAACAGGCAAAAGGAGGCACTAGGGGACACTAGCGCGTCCCTAGCACCTCCTTTTGGACCGGCGCGGCGGCTGTCAGCGGGTTTGACAGCCGACGCTCAATTTTGCCGGCGTCTGTTCTCGAGCCCGCTGACAGCCACGGGCTCGGAAACCGGACACCGGCAAAATTGAGCGTCCGGTTTTCGACCCGACAGCCGCGGGCCGACTTCAAATTTTTTTTTTTTACTTTTGGAAACGTTCGGGACCTCCGACTTAATATCGCCATGATATTAAGTCGGAGGGTGCACAGAAAAGCAATTTTTACTGCTTTTCTGTGCACTTTCCCGGTACCCGAAGAAATTATCGCCTACCTTTGGGTAGGCACTAATTTCTGAAAGCAAAATGTGCGGTTTGGCTGCACATTTTCTTTTCTGCTGCATCGCACGGGAATACCTAATAGGGCCATCAACATGCATTTGTTGCGGGCGCTATTAGGTTTGGGGTGGTTGGACGTGCATTTTCGGCCCCTTACTGAATAAGGGGTAATGCTAGCACGTCGAAAACGCGCGTCCAATTGAGGGTTAACAGCGCGCTCCGGAGCGCACTGTACCGTATCAGCCCGTAAGTTAGGTGGAGTAAAGAAGAACCCAAAACAGGCCTGGGGGACATCTACAGAAGAAGGGAAAGGTCAGAAGACAACTCATGGGCAAGAACAGAGAAGGCGCAACTTTGAAAGCCAAGGGATCAGCCAATTGGGAAGAAATGGCTGAGAGAGAAAGAAAAAAAAAAACAACCAGTGTCAAAAACAAAGCAGAAACCAAAATATCGAAAGATCCATTGAAAAGGGGATGAAGTGACTGAAAATGGAATGAAGGAAAGAGTGGAAGGGATCAAGGGCAGAGAAAGAGGAAAAACAATTGAGGAGCTAGGAGTAAACAGCCTACTCTGGGACTCTGCACAGACATGGACGTGGGGGATGGGATGATAGTATGAGATACAGGAGGAACTGATGGAGGGTTTTCTTAAGAACTGGATGAATAAGCACTAGATTAGTGGGAAGGATTAAAACCAAAAGGGAAGGGTTAACGATCACCAGAATAAATGGAAGCAGACTGGACAGAAGGAAGGGGTGGGAATAAAGTTGGATAGATAGAGAAGTGGTGGGATTGGAGACCAAAGCTGAAGCTATGATATTCATGGGAGTGACTGGAGAAAAGTCATCTGGGGAGGAGTGAGACAGGGAAACAGGAGGAGGGTGTGATATAATGGTGGAACAGATGGAGGAGACTCTCAGGAAACAAGTCAAAAACAATGAGGAAAGATGGATGAACGAATGGCAGAGGTGATCGGAGAAGCACGTCAAAACTAGAAGGGGGGGGGGGGGGAAGACAATGAGGCTTGATATCAAGACATCTTGATTTGGCAGAATAAAGGACCAAAGAGTAAAGAGAAAAGGGTATGAAAGGAGACAGGTTTAGAAGGGGTCAAGGGATTTGGCAAGCAAGCATCGGCCTTATGAAGCTCATAGCTGTGTGCACGTAAGCAACCAGTCAGGGCTGAGGAGAGAGGCGCAGGGAAAGAATTTGGAGATGGATAAGGACAGAGCAACTTGAAAGAGGAAGAGCAACTTTGCTCAGAGCAGAAGCAGCCACAGAAGGATCAAGGGCCTGTAAAATGAATGAGAGAGAAGGTCAGCTTTGAGAGGCGAGGAGAAGTTCTGATCGAGGTCCTGGATGGCATGGTAAGAGGAAGAAACCAAGAGAGCATAGAGCACAAAGAAGATAGCAGCAGGATAGAGAGCAGCGATTCAGAAAGAATGCAAAGTCACGTCACTGGAAAGCAGAGCGGGAGAAGGGGGTTGAAAGACTACAAAAAGAAAAAAAGGAATTACAGATCGATAGGAGTGAGGAGTTGTCAGTGGGATTGTCAAGGTGAATGTTAAAGTCACCCAACAAGAGAAGAGAGGAAGCAAAATGATAAAGAGTGAAAAAAAAAAAGAATTCAGCAAAGAAGTTTGGGTGGAGGGTGATGTGAGTGACACAAGAAGAGTAAAAAATGTAAGAAACTCAAATAGAAAGACAGTGAGTGGGTCCAAGACAGGAAAGGGCCACAGCGAAGGTAAGCAGGTCTAAGTCAGCGCCATGCTCAAGGGGGTAGGGGGAGAAAGGAGGGGAGGAAAGAAAGAAAGAAAGTGCAGTTGGGGCAATAGTGTCCTGGAGAGAAAGCCAGATCTCAGTTCCAACAGAAAGACAGAAAAGAGGAAAAGGTAAGAGGCAGGGGCAGGCATGCTACAGCCAGCTCAAGGGAGGGAAGCCTGTGGGGGACGCAGCCTATTAATAGGCAAGGTGCGATGGACCTATGCAATGGATGGCAGCTGACTGTGCTGGCGGCCGGTCTAGGCGTGGCCAAACGGAGGCCAGGCAGAAATAAATAGGCATGGCCGGCAAGGACGGCCGGGGGGGGGGGGTTGGGTGAGGCGGCGACACCGCACAGAGCGGCAGGGGCCACAGCGGCATTCGTGGAGCGGGAAACCAGTGGGAAGGTGGCGGGCAGCTGCCTCACTGGGATAGCGGCAGCAAGTGAGGGGGATAACAACATGAAGTCTCTGCTGGTGGGGGCGTAGGCCAGTCTCTTATAAAAAGGTTAATGTTAAGTTTGCAGAAAGTATTTCTGCATTGTTGGGGTTTTAAGTTCATACTTGCATGGCCGTTGCAGTTTTTAACCACTCAAAAGAGCATTATGGAAATTGGATTGTGTCTTGTTGTTGGTAATAGGGGAGGCGGGACCGGGATTTCGGGAAGCTACCGCGTGCCCGAGTTAAGAACGCCGGCAGGTGTGTGGCGACTGAGGAGGAGCAAGCCCTAGGAGAGAGAAAGGATGGGAATAAGGTCGGAAAGGTTTTAGCCAAGTTGCCAAGGGCCAAACTGGGAGCATCTGGAGGAGAGAAAGGATAGTGGAAAAGTCAGAACAGGGAGGAAGTATGACAAGTGACAGCAAAAGCAGAACCAGAAAGAATAAGGGGAAAGACAAAAAGCAAAAGCCGTGAGGTGTGAATTCGGAAGAAGAATTCCCTCGCTGGTAATTAGTCACATACTTTGGCACGTCTCAGAAAAAAAGTAATGTGAAATCTATTCTTTGTGAAGACTTGCAGCTTTGGTCAGACAGAGCACTTAATATACCTGCAGGGACCCTGTTGGCCACGCTCCTACCAGCCCACATCATCAATTACTTATAATCACACTTTTCCTAAAACAGAGTTCCAGGTGAGTCAGAGTCCTCCGGATATAGTGCTCAGGAAATAACTAGTCAAATTTCAGTACACAACAGCAATGTCTGCAGTGCATAGCAAACATCTGTCCTTCTGGTGTTCTCTCCTAACCTGAAGTTCTCAGCTTTTTATAACATGTTAAGTGGCTGTTGGTGACCCCCTCCCTGTCCATTTCCTGGGCTGGCTGCAGGTCTACTCCCTAAGATAAGTCGCCGTATTAACAACTTGTGTGCCTGGGAACAAAAGTCAATTCTGACTTGTTCTGGGTCCAGAAGCAGAAAAACAGATTTTTTTCTATTAACCTCCCCACCCCCACCCCAAAAAAAAAAAAAAAAGCCAACAAAATACCCTTTTCTGTTTTAGTAGCATGTGAGTGCTCCCTCTGGAGACCTTCTTAAAGAATGAGCAGTGATGTCAAGCTTGAGGTGGGATTATGTGGCTTGCAGAAAATCATGCAATTCGTTAGGAAGGATGAGAGAATCTGCGTGGCTGGATTTCATTCTTAGCTCCTGTATGCGCCACAATATTTAGCATCACCTGTCTGATGCCATCCACATACACACAGCGAGCTACCAGACAAAACAGACTGCTGCCACCTTCCTGTCCCAAAGCGCTGACCATGAATCCTAAATCTAGCTGGGCAGTTTCAGGTCTAAATTTATTTTGTGTGTTCAAATTTCAGACATGAAACAAGAGGGTGCGAGAAAGCCAAGGGTAGAGAAGAGACTCAATTTATTACCACTCTGGTAATCTTTCCCGCCTCTTCCTACCCTTTTATTTTAATTATTCTGCATATTACTTTGACAACACAGGTGAAGTTGTCATGCCAATAAAAAGGTTTCTGAATCTTGAGAGAGAGAGAGGAAGCGAGCAGATGTGCCTCTTCACACCAAGAAAAAAATTTATAAGGCCTTATGTCCGGTTTATTTCCCCCAGAGGCATTACAATTGAAAACACGTCTCCACACAGAGCAGTTCACAAAGCGTGCGGGGCTTGCCAACAGCATAGACTAGAGAGGCACTGAAAAGCTCCATTCCTCTCAGTGGGACAGCAGCAGGTGATGGGACTCTTCCAAACTATTTCACAGCCCATTACACCCCACCCCCCCCCCCGCCCGCCCGCCCGGTCCTCATTATTGAATAGGAGGAAAAAAAAAAAATTGCAGTCATTTCCTGTTCCAGAGAGCAATTCAGGTCCTGTTCAGCTTGGAAATTCTGCAGATTCCTTTCTAACAGCACATTTTGGTAACTGCAGTCCCCCCCCCATCTACAGTGCGGATTACCACCTAGTCAGTAACAGAGCCAGCCGCAAGGTCTGCCCACAGACACCACGGCTCTATTCTCTGGCTCTTCCACAGACTCTGTGGGACCCCAGGCAACTCATTTTACCTCTCTGTGCCTCCATTCTAATCCCCGCTCTGCTCCTGCGTGCAACCGTGGGGGAAAGTCACTTTATTTCCCTGTGCCTCAGTTCCAATCCCTGGCTCTGCCGCCTTACTTCCTCCTGTTTCTCTTTGCCCAGTCATACGAGGTCATTTGATTAAAACACAAAAAAAAAACAAAAAAAAAAAACCCCAAACAGCAGCACTATTCCTTCCCACCCCTCCCCCCCTTGCAAGTTTCCAGGCCATCACCGTGGGCATGAGCCATTCACTTCAGAGATGGCTGCAAGCACATTTCTGAAGTAGTGAACTGTAAGTCATGTTAAGCTCCAGTTTGAAAGGAAGGCACAATATTAAAAGAGCAGCCAAAGCATTGTTAGCAAGCATGTTAAAAATCAGTCAAATGTTTCCACTTGTTTGCCTCCCATGCGACTCAGCTTCTTTTCCCAGGGAGATGAAATCCACCCAGCGCCATGGCCAAGAGACCTGGTAACTAGACAGCACCTTTGCTATCTAACTCGGAAACATGGCTCCTTTTATTTCCACAATGGCTTGTTTGTCAAAGGTAGGATTCCCTGGTGGGCTCAAATCCAGAAAAAGGTTTAAAAACAAAACAAAACAAAAAAAAAACAAACAACCCCGCCACTACTAATGCATGTATAAATAAAAACACAAAAACATACTTCTCATCTTGTGCCTTTCTAGGAAACAGGTATATACTAATTTCCTATTTTTAAGTTTACAGTATTTTGTAACTATGGGACTCCTGAAAGCAGCAAGACCCAAGTGCAATCTTTTTCCTGAATACAACAGATAAAAAAAAAAAGGAGGATTCCTTTATCAGCCAACAACTATACAAAACATATAGAAGGGCAAAGCTAGACCAGGGCCATAACAGTGACATCTTAAGAGTGGAGCACTAAGCAGAATACAAAAATGCTAACCATAACGGTGTGGTTTAAACTAACTATTTAAATTCTTTCCTTTTTCTATGCTACTTCTGCTGCCATAAAACAAAAAAAAAATCTCTTTGGCTAAGTAACACACCAGTTCCCCATCATCTGTTCAACTCTTCTTAAACAGCTCACAGCCTGCCAGTAACATCATAACCTACAAGCATTTTTTTTTTTTTTATTTAATAGATAAATCTAGGAAGTAAACAATGAAAAATAATTTATTTTTTTGTCTGGTCTGGCAGTTTCTGTTAAGCTCCTCTGGGCTGTCAGCTCAAACAGAACCCTCTTCTACTGGGGCTACGGAGCCATGAGCTTATATCTGCAACCAAGGGCAGACTGCAGGAAAATATCAAGCTCGGGTGGAGGGTTTCAAAACCGTCCCATGGGGTATCCGATTCCCTCATGCACATGTGTCAACAGCTCCCAAAAGCATGCCAAGTCAACCCTGGAACCTGGCTGAATTGACCCAAAATATACTTCACATTCTTCCTTAAATAACTAAGTAGAGCACAATCTAAACCAAGGGCGAGCAAACAGAGCCCTGTTCCATCCATGCAAATTGGTTGCCCCCCCAAGTCTGCTTATAACGCCTCAGCACGTATCCTTACTAACTCCAGAAAACGTGACCATATCACCCCTACCCTTATCGAACTCCCCTGGCTACCAATACAGTCTCGTATTCTTTTCAAAGTTCTCTCCCTCATTCATAAAAGCATCAATGAAAACACTGACTGGATCAACCCCCCACTGCTTATCCGCACTTCCACTAGACCTACTCGTACTGCCCTCCAAGGGACACTCCACACCCCCTTTATCAAATCCACGAAACATTTCCACAATGAACAGAGCCTTTTCCCTAGCCGGCCCCACCCTTTGGAACTCTATGTCCCCAGACTTGCGCACTGAAACATCTACACCCAAATTCAAAAAAAAGCTAAAAACCTGGCTATTCTTACAGGCCTACCCTTCCCTCAACCACCATCTTCCTGATGACCCCCCTAAGCTGTGTATAATGCATTCCCTGTATTACCCTTTACAATGTGCTCCTACTGACTTTTTCTCTCAATAACCTTCTCCCCGATGACCTCCTGAGCTGTTTACAGTGCTCTCCATGTATTACCTTTACAATGTGCTCCTGTCGACTTTTCCCTCATCCGTCCCCGGTTGAGGAACCGTCGTTCCTGTATACAGTTACCCAGTTTCCATATGTTCATGTTTTTCTCTTGTATGCATAGTTTACTGTTCTATGTAATGGCACTGCCAAAAAGTTTTAAGTTATCTGTAAACAGACACGATGTGCAAACTGTTGTCGGTATATAAAAACCTATAAATAAATAAATAAATAATATCATCTAAGATTTTATATACATACATATCCTGGACTCCTAGTCTGGCCTACCAATCAGTTCTTGAACCACTTGCCAGCGAGTGCCAGGAGACACACACATGCACTCACAGGCTGATGAAATAAAGCTGTGCTAAAATTGGCTTTAAAATTTCAAAGGGTTTTTTTTCTGCGCCGGTAATAACACTCAGGTGTCCCCGCAGAATGAAGCAAGCTAACTGCACGCAAATGACCCACATGTTAAACTTTTTTTTTTTTTTTTAAATACTCAGAAGCTATTTGCATGCTGCCCCATGCTAAGAAAAACACAAACCAACCCAAGTCCTATTTTCCACCCCTGCATGGCGTACCCCTTCCTCAAGGTCCAGCCCAGTGGGCAAGGCAGTCCTGGGAGCCATTTTCCATTAGCTTTTAAGTGTTCTTTGTTCAGGGGGGGGGTCCTGACTTTCTCACCATCATCCCCCCTCCCCTGCTGCTCTTGCCTTCCCCTGGCCTGCAAAACCCCCTCCTGTATCAATCACCTTCCTGGCCCCCGGCAAAACTGCTCCCTCCCCATGGGGAGCCTGTCTTCTTCACTGACATGTCAGGACAACTTTCTGGAAAGGGGATTGGTCCGCAGTTCACTAAAATGTGACAGTGGAGGGACCAATCAGCAGTAAGCAAAGGAGTGAATAAATCATCATCAAGTGCTTAATATTAGTAACAGTAACAAACCCTAATAATAATCCTTAACATAACCACCCCAACCTACAAAGAGGCAATACTGCAAATTATACCAGGCCCTAAAACACCAATACACCTGCTATTAGGAAAACAGAACAAGCCAAATTATAGATCCCTATATAGAAACTACAAAGCTAGCAGAATATCCCACCTCAGACACACATGCAGTGCAGGACCCTTACCAAATACAGAATAAATAGATACATGCAGACAAAACCTAAGAAGCAAAACTCTGTTTGCAGTGTAACAATGGAAAAAAAAACAAACTTCCAGTCCTCATTAACTATCAAATCAAAACAAGAAATATAAAACAATCATAATAGAAAACCACTCATAAAAAGATATAGTATATATATCAAAGCAGCTGATAATTAGATCATCCAATAATTAAAATATATATTTTTAATTACCCAAATATCAATGACAATATTTAAAACAGCAGACACATCAACTAATACCCATAATTAAAACTAAGGCTAATAAAAATCCCTTGCTCTCTATATTGGGAACTTTATAGATTCCAGTCACCCTAAGATTGTCATGGATTGGTCAGTAGTGTGAGGTGTGCATAAACATGTGTGTGTATATGTACACACACACACAAACTCTCACACGTGTATATCATTACCTCCCACCACTGACTAAAGCTATACATACACACAGTATCTTTACATACATGTTAATTCTCACGCAAACTCCCTTGTAACACACGTGTTCACTGGCTCACTCGCTAACACATATGCTCTCGAAACCTCAACAAGCCCGACTATTATGCAGTGTAGAAAAAAAACACAAAAAACAAACAAACAATCATGCCTCACAAAACATCAAGCAATGTCAAACTGCTAACATCCAATAACTTAAAAAAAGACACTTTTTTCCTAATATTTCCCACACAAATAATTCAAAACAGCACATGCAATAACTATAAATTTAAAATAGGATTAAAAAAATCTCCAGCTCTCCCATACCTGGAATATTTGGCTTTCCAGTCACCCATAGATTGTGTGGATTGGCAGGACGGGAGCAGCACAAACTTTATAACTCTCTCCCCCCCTCACACACACATACTCACGCTCACATGTATACCGTCACCCCCTCCCCTAAACCTCCCCCCCCCTCCCACGATCTTTTAAATTTTACCTTTCGTGCCTGCCTAAGTTGCAAGCGCCGGCCGATTTCCGGCACACGCTCTCAGACACAGCGGCAAATGGCCACAGTGCCAGGAGCCGCCGACCCCAACCCTGCCCCCAGTCCTCCCACACCCTGCCCCTTTTTTCAAGCCCCAGGACTTACACGCGTCCCGGGGCTTTACGCGCGCCGCCGGGCCTTTTGAAAATAGGCCCAGTGCGCGTATGTTTTGAAAATCTGCCCCATATTGTTTTATAGTGTATTGAATATTTATTGCTTTTGACAACTATTTAAAATTTTCTTATACGATATCTCACTTATTTGTATATTTTTTTTCCTGGTTTTGTAAAAGCAACTAATGACTGGAATAGAAATGCAGCATAAGAGAATATTACATTTTTTTTTATTAGTAGTAATAATATTAGACAGACCAGCCTACACCTGAACAAGCAATATTCCTTATCTATACCCCCCTGCATGCACAAAGGTAAAAAAATATTAAAGTGGATCCCATTAAGCTCAAGGTAAAAGCTGGAGAGGCTCAAAATGCTTTGGAATGAGAGCGATTGCCTGCGGAGGTGAAAAGCAGTGCCCTTTCTATCTCCCGCAAAGAGGGGCGAGTCCCCGTCCTCACCTGACAATGTTGGGGTGGTCGAAGTGCTCCAGGCGTTTCAGGAGCGCTACCTCGCGGACAGTGGACAGCGGCAATCCGTTCTCGTTGGTCTGCACCCGCACGTTCTTCAGGGCCACAAACTTCCCGCTCTGCAGGTCCCGGGCTTTGTAGACCGTGCCATAGGCTCCCACGCCGATCTCCGCGACAGGTTCGTACTGGGCCCGCACCTCCTTGGCCATTCTTGGTCCAGATACCCCCCCCAAGTTTCTTCCCCACGTGGATCTCTGCCATTAAACAGGACAGAATCAAAAATCAGTTCATTTCTGCTTGCCAGCACATTCTCAGGAGCTGTAGCCCATGTTTGTGGATTTTTTTTTTTTTTTTTAGCTAGTACATGCTGCCAGTAGGAAAGAAGCATGTTGTAGCAGACAGAGCAGCAACTTGCCAGGAGCAGCTAGCAAGTTCAAACCCTGCGTGAACCTGGACAAGTCATTGTATCTCCTCGTGCCTCCGGTCTAACCCTGGCTCTGCCACAGACTCTCTAAGCGACCTTGGGTAGCTCACTTTATATTACATGTTTGGGTGGTAATAATGGTGCAAATACTCTTACTTCTCCCCTCTTCTTCGTGCATGCTGTTATATACATACACAGAAGGCTCCAAAATTAACAGAGGTATCTAAACTGAGAATCTCCTGACTGCTGCTGCAGTATATATACAGAATGTATATGAAGGAATGTTAAAATCTAATCTTTTAACTGCAGTGTTTTTCCAATCACTTCCATTTCACATGCTTCAAATTTAGCAATATATGGATACATAAAATTTGCGTTGCTCGCGCATGGCCCACATACATACGTATGGGGGCTATTTCTGCACGAGCGACGCTTTGAAAAGCTACCCGACAATTCTTAAGATCAAATATTTTCACCCAGCAACACAGGACAGCATATGACGGCAGATAAAGACCCACAGAGCCAATCAGTCTGCCCAGCAAGTTGTGAAAGGTAGTAATTGCTGCTCTGTGCAGGCCCCCATCCCCCTCCTTACATTACAAGGCTTCATAGCCTGACTGAAGGATTTTCTCCTATTCTGCAGGCAAAGCAAAGCTCTGTGAAAGGTAAGAACCCCAAAGTTGTTAAAGGAGCATGGAATGTGAAATTTAAACATAGACAATACTGAAAGTTGTTTTTTTTTGGGTAAGATGATATTTTACTTCTGTAGATGTCCTCTGAGTAATGCCCACCCTCAATGTAGGGAATATCATGACTCTCTTCAACAATGCACATAATTTTCCCCACACACAGGGTAAAGCCCAGGGAAGAAACAATGCACAGTTTTGGATAAGCAGAAACTACGTGCGTTGTTTTTAACCGGGGGAGAACTGCTTGCAGGAAAAGCAAAAAAGTTTTCCCACAGGTACTTCCTTCCTAAGGTAATCCTCAAAAGCAAAATGAACCGGGTAGTTTTTGCATTGGTTCCTAGTACAAACACCAGGGAGTTTGAATCTAGGCACATTGTTTGACTGCTGCCCCCCAGAGCTATTAAACTGTTACTACTCGAGAGGAGGAGGAGTCGCTGTCTAATGTCACCGACTATTGTGAAAACTGCTCTGCCACCATTGACCAGTACGCAGCAGAGGGCTCCCTTTCATGATGCATCCTGTGGTGAAACAGAACATCTTCATTTATTATTTCAGACAAAAAAACTGGACTGCAAGTTGTAGTGAAGGATAGCCTAGTGGTTAGAGCAGAGCTTCAAATATGACTCCTGTCCCTTGTGACCTTGGGCCAGTCACTTTACTCTCCTTTGCCTCAAACTTAGGGCCTAATTTGCAAAGGCTTTTCTCCCATTCTATGGGTCAATTGGAAAAATGCTTAGTAAATGAAGCCCTTAGACTGTAAGCCCTCTGGGGACAGGGAAACACCTGTAGCATCTGAATGCAATCTGCAAAGAGACAATCTCCCTACCAGGGTGTCAACATAGTAACAACAAGAGAGTAAAGTACACCCCATTCAAAACCTTAATGAACTAATGGGCTGCCAAGAGTGATATAAGTTGTTGGTGGAAGGTGGTGGTTTCATACATGGCTCAAACAAGGTACCAGATCCAGGTTACTGTGGCCCAACTTATAATCATGAACTGCCACCAACCAACCTAGTTCCTTTAAAGTCGATTGTACAAAAAATTAATTTTCAAAACATTTTTGGGCATTTAAAATTCACTCCAAACATTAGCTGTGAAAAGTTGACTGGTGACCATATATGAAGTTACCACCTTCCACCAACAATTTATATCACTTGGCAGTCCATTAAGGTTTTGAATGGGGTGTACTTTATTGTTGAAATGCTAAAAAGCAGAATATAAATCAAATAAAAAAAAAATAAATAAAAATGTTTGTACTTTTACAACTAATCCTGAGAGGGGCACTATTTGCCACACGTATGTCACCCAAGTGTTACATCCTGCAGTGCATGCTGTTGTGCTAGCATGATTATTCTAATTGGCGTTTTCGGTGGTTGTAAAGCCTTGACAAAAAGCTCCTTGTATATCATGCAATGAGTAATTCCACATTATCAACCTTAATGCAGCTGTAATTTCAGAAAATAGTAAAGCTTGCATTAGTGAGTGTAAAGTACAGTTTCTGATCTATTCGTCACATCATTGAAGATAAAGATTTATAAAACTTTTAAAAGTTTAACATTAAAGGTTGCATGCCTCTAAAGTGCCTTATTACATGTAACCAGTCACCAAAACTGCTAACCAAGTTTTGTAATCAAGACGTGGCTGTACGTTGGTGTTTGGCTACAGTACTATAAGAAAACTGTGATCCTTTAACTGAAAATACCCAATAAAACTTCTAAAGTTATAAAATATAAGCTTTAAAAAAAAAAATCGGGCAGAAAAATAAATTTAAGCAAACATCCGGCCGTAGTCTATTTCATTAGAGATTCTCGGTTGATGAAATACTGGAGCTTTTCGGATATTTAGGGGATCTGACGGTGGAAGTGGGACTGCTTTTTGACCTAGCCATACTTCCAGGGATGAATTAAGACGATATGCCCGTTACAAAGGAAATACAAATGACCCACAATGGTGAGCTAGACTATTTCCTCATGGTTTCACAAAGTCGCCCTTGCCCCCAACCAGCCACATGTTCCCTGGCTACAAAACCAAAAGGAAGCTACTGTCCCTTTAACTAAACTGAAACTATCCCCAAACACGTGGTGGCAGCTGCAAGGCGCAGTTCTTTGTGACTCTTGACTATATTGGGGTGGGGGGCCAGACAGAATAAGAAAACGGCCCTGATGATCATTCAGAACTAAAAGAAAAAAAATAAAATGCCTGTCCCCTCCTCGTATCCAGAGGAAAGCTCCTTCCCTTCAGGATTCCACTTGTCTCCCTCTTTCTGGCCTCTTTTTCTTAGGTCAATGGCTGAGATTTCCAAGAGAAAAAAGTAGTGTAAACTCTGCATTTGCATTTTCCTTTTTCTCTAATTCCATTTCATCGAATAAGAAACATTGGCGAGCAAGCAACAGATAAATGCAAAGACATGATTTAGTTTTTACTCTGCAAAACATCTACTTTTTCATTTTATAAAAAAAAACCTATATAAAATAATCTCTCTCCCGCCATAAAGGTCTGCTCGCTCTACCTTCGGGTTTGATCTTGCCGAAAACAAGAATTGCAAAATAAAACTAATTAACCCGGTGAAAATATGCGTTAAAAAGGGGAGAAATCAGGAAAACAATACCTTTCCACTTCCGAATGATTATTGTGAGTTGGGGTTTTTTTTTTGGGGGGGGGGGCTACCTTAAATAAACCGAAGTAAAATAATAACTCCCGGTATCTACAGCCCCTAAACCCAATAGATCGGTCGTGGTGGAAAAGCACTTACCGCACTCCCCAGCTCATGAAGTCATCACGAGCTCCCCTCCGCGATGCCTCCTGCCCCGGCTCCCATGCAGTCAGTCCAGCCCCCTGTTGCTGGGAGAGCCAGAAAGCAACAGCTGGCCTCCGATCACTGGCAAAGGGGCGGCAGCCTGAGCAAGTAACACTTCCTGCAGCAACGAAATCCCGCCCCTTCGGCCAAGGGGCGGGGCTTATTGACTTAGTCACGCCCTAATATAGTGCAGTGTTTTTGCATAGGACAGGATGCCATGAGAAGCATCTGCGCTGATTTTTGCAAATAACGAAGGGTCTGTTTTACTGGGAGAAAAGCCTTAGTAAATCTGACCTAAAGTTAGAGGGACTTGCAGGTAAGGCGCAAGTTTGAACGGGAAAATGCAGAGTGAAAATTCCCGCAAAAATGCAGAATTCAGGGCATGAAAAATAAAATACGAGAGGAAATTCTGGCAAAATAAGGAGTTAAAAATGCTGGCCGAGACTTCGACCAACTCAGTTCTATTTTTGCTCTACTGCTCCTAATCTGCTTTCCTGGCCCACTTGTGTCAGTTTACTCAGCAAGGCTTCCCCTAACAGAAATGAATTACTGTTGCTTTATTTTATATGTTCTTGTTTTCCTTCTGGGCTCATACAGTTGCCCAGGAAGACCAACAGCAGCCAGCTGTGTATCAGGCAGGATGATAAATCCCTGGTAATACTACTTGCCCCTTCTTTCTGCTCAGCTGGAGAAGCACCCTAGAAGTAAAAACCACTGGCTGATCCTCTTGTATCAAACAACATCTAAGCCCAGTTTTACTAGCATCACTCTCTGTCAGAACAGGCTTGGTGACATCTTCAATAAATGTACAAATACAACTCTCAGACCGATTCAGTACAGTGCGCTCTGTTAACCCACGTTTGGACGCATGTTTTCGACGCGCTAGCTTTACCCCTTATTCAGTAAGGGGTAATAGCGCGTCGAAAACACGCGGCCAACCCCCCCCCCCCCCCCTCCGAAACTAATAGCGCCCGCAACATGCAAATGCATGTTGATGGCCCTATTAGTTATTCCCTCGGGATTCAGTAAGTAAAATGTGCAGCCAAGCCGCACATTTTACTTTCAGAAATTAGCGCCTACCCAAAGGTAGGCGTTAATTTCTGCCGGCACCAGGAAAGTGCACAGAAAAGCAGTAAAAAACTGCTTTTCTGTACACCCTCCGACCTAATATCATGGCGATATTAAGTTGGAGTTCCCAAAAGTAAAAAATAACTAAAAATTAAAAAAAAAAAAAATTTAAATCGGCCCGCGGCTTGAAAACCGGACGCTCAATTTTGCTGGCGTCCGGTTTCCAAACCCATGGCTGTCAGCGGGTTTGAGAACCGACGCCAGCAAAATTGAGCGTCGGCTGTCAAACTCGCTGACAGCCGCCGTTCCTATCAAAAAAGAGGCGCTAGGGACGCGCTAGTGTCCCTAGCGCCTCTTTTTACCGCGGGCTCTAATTTGAATTTTTTTTTTTACTGAATCGTGCGCGTTTCTTTCTTTTTGGCCTGTAAGTGCTTTATTTCCTGCACTGCCTGGTCATGCTTTGGAAGCCAGTGCCTAATGGCATCCTTATCCACACGTCTTGTCAAGGGCTCATGTACCTCTGGCAAGTGTGGCATGAATTTTGCTAGGTAAGTCACAAAACCAATGAAGTGCCACACAGATTTTACAAATGTAGGCTGTGGCATATGCTGCCCGGCTGTAACCTGATCCGGGACTGCTTTCAGTTCCTTGATGTGCCCATGAAAGCAGATTTCCTTCACCTTGAATTGCAATTTTTTTCCCCACTAAGCCATAGCTTCATCTGCATGCATCAGTCCATCAGGGCCAGGAGCTTGTCCTCATGGTTATGATCTGCTTCCTCATCTCAGTCACTGCAGCCCATGATGAGGATGTCCTGTTATTGACTTGATACTACCGAGTCCTGCTAAGAGTTTGCACTTCTTCTGCTATATATCTCTGGTGCTACTGAGACTCCAAATGATAGTTTGAGCCATCTTTTCCTGCCCCATGGGATCCAGAAGGTTTTCATGAGACTGCTTTTCTCATCTAACTTACATTGTATGAATAGATCTGGTGCATCAACTCGTGTAAACACTTGAGCCTTAGGCAGCTTGTGTAAGACATCTTCAAGCAGTGGTATGATATAGTGAGATCTCCTCAGTGCTCGGTTTAGAAACTTTGGATTAATACAAATTCTCAGCTTCTCTGCCTTTCTTACTCTTATAAGAACATAAAAGCATAAGAAATTGCCATACTGGGTCAGACCGAGGTGCATCAAGGCCAGCATCCTGTTTCCAACAGTGGTCAAACCAAAAAACAAATACCTGGAAAGAACCAAAACATTAAATAGATCCCATGCTACTAAGGCCAGTAATAGCAGTGGCTATTCCCTAACAGGTACATTTTAAAAGGAGCATGCGTGCACCCATAAACATGTGTATTGGGCATGCGAACAAAGATAAGTTTAATTTTATATCGTGCATGCATGTACACGCGTATCATTTAAAATATCCCTGCGGTATAGCCCTAATCAACCAACTTCCGCTCAACACATACGACTTCTTCTCGATCCCCAGACCTAAAAAAAGAGGTGGAGGTCTGCTTCTTGCTGCAAACAAAAAACTTAGACTATCCCTCCAGTGGGCAAACGCCACACCCCCATTAGAACTTGCAATTTTCAAATCCAACTTCCTTCATATCGGCCTCACTTATGCCCCTCCTGGATACCTGGAATCAGACCCATCACCTTTAATAGAACTCATAGCTAAACACATTAACTCCGAAAAACCAGCCATCCTCTTGGGCGATTTTAACCTCCATGTGGACGATACCCCTCAGTCTCCTAGCTGCAACACATTTCTCAACTCATTGAACTTCATGGGCTTCAAACAAATCATCAATGAACCTACTCACAAAGCAGGACACACCTTGGATCTGTTATTCTTAAATGAGAGCCTCTCCCCCATCTTCTCCCACAGTCTGTTCTTCAATCCCTTGGTCGGATCACAAATTGATCACCACTACTCTGAAAAACCTTCAGCCTACCCCTACGCATACTCAAAAGACAACAATTCAATACAGGAAGCTTTGTAACCCTGACACCCTCAGCAATCACCTTTCTTCCGAGTTAGAACAGCTCGACCTCACGGACGCAGACGCGGCCATGGTGTCCTGGTCCAAAATCACTAAAAAAGTGGCTGACAGCATCTGCCCTCTATCCACAAAAATCATACAATCAAATATAGACAACAGAAAACCTTGGTACACACCTGAACTAAAAACCATCAAAAGAGAACTCAGAAGTAGAGAACATCTTTGGCACAAAAACCCTTCTTCAATCAACCTGACGGCTTACAAATCGATGATGCACCAATACAGGATCGCCATCCTCCGCACAAAAAGAAACTTCTATTCTCAAAAAATCCATCACTTCATCTTTGACCCGAAAGCTTTATTCTCACTGGTGTCTTCTCTAACCAAACCATCTCCTGCAGCTGTTCCGGATGAACAAGCTGCAAGCAAAGCAAATGAAATTGCAACCTACTTCAAAAAGAAAATCTCAAACCTTATTGATCCGCTCACGAATAACAATTCAATTCTCCCCCCCCCCCACCCATTTTCGCACCTGCACTTCCAAATACAAAACTTGAATTATTCGAACCTACCTCATCATTGGAGATAGAAATCATTCTCAAAAGCTCAAACCAGCCTCTCACCCTTTGGACACGATCCCATCCAATCTACTCATCGCTATACCTAGCACCATCTCTAAACATATTGCTGAGATAATTAATTGCTCCCTATCTCAGGGCCACGTCCCGGACCCACTTAAACTTGCTATCCTAAAACCGTTGTTGAAAAAAACCTAATCTTTCACCGGACGACCCAGCCAATTTCCACCCTATTGCAAACCTTCCTTTCCTAGCCAAAATATTGGAAAGAATAGTAAATCAGCAACTCACAGAATTCTTGAACAACAACAAAATCCTCCACACTAACCAGTACGGATTCAGGAAATCCAGTAACACTGAATCCCTCTTAATCACACTAACAGACACCATTCTCATGAATCTAGACAAAAAACAACCTTGTCTTCTCATTCTCCTCGACCTCTCTGCAGCTTTCGACACGGTGAACCATACTTTTCTCTTAGATCGGATATCGGACATTGGTATCAAAGGCACCGCCCTTAGCTGGTTCAGGTCGTTCCTTCAAAACAGGACATACAAGGTCAAAATTAACAACAAAGAGTCCCAACCCGTCTGCTCTACTTTGGGTGTACCTCAAGGCTCCTCCTTATCCCCAACCCTCTTCAACATATACCTGCTCCCTCTCTGCCAACTCCTCTCCAATCTAAATCTTATCTTTTACATATATGCAGACGATGTACAAATCCTTCTACCGATCACAGAATCAGTAAACAAAACTCTTGCTTTCTGGGATACCTGCCTTGAGTCTATAAACAGCCTTCTATCAAGCCTCAACTTGATCCTGAACACTAACAAAACTGAACTCCTACTCATCTCGCACGACGGAAATATCTCACGGCCCAACCTACATTCCACAACCCTCCCCACCTTCTCCCTCCAAGTCAGAAACTTAGGAGTCATCTTCGATAAACAACTGAGCTTCAAAAGTTTCATAAACAACACGACTAAGGACTGTTTTTTCAAACTTCAAGTACTGAAACGATTGAGACCTCTCCTTCACTTCCATGACTTCCATTCTGTTTTCCAGGCAATCATCTTCTCAAAAGTAGATTATTGTAACTCTCTTTTGATCGGCCTACCTGCAGTATCCATCAAACCACTACAGATGCTGCAAAATGCAGCAGCCAGAATTCTTACCAGGACTAAAAAAAGTGACCACATTACTCCCATCTTGAAGAACCTCCACTGGCTCCCGATCAAATACAGAATCTGGTACAAAGTTCTCACCATTACTCACAAAGCTCTACACAATATCACCCCACTAGAACTCATGATCCCTCTCCGACCTCACTTACCATCCAGGCCGGTAAGAGCAGCATATAAGGACACCCTCATGGTCCCCCCTTTAAAAACTTCATTAATTAAGAGAGCCATCTCAGCCTCTGGACCAATACATTGGAATTCTCTTCCACCAGACCTCAGGCTGGAACATTGCCCAGTCACATTTAAGAAAAGACTCAAAACTGGGTGTTCAAGCAGGCCTTTGCTGAATCATACGCCAGATGATCTTAAATCAACTCTATCACCAGTAACTCATTGACTCTTGCCTGCTTTCTCTCGATTCAGTCAAATGCTATATGTCCTACTTTAGCCCCAATTCCCAAGGCCCTTTGCCAATACCATGGTCTTAACCTAACCATTCTCTACCAGCCATGTATCATAGTTCGATATATATATACCCTGGTTTGTTTCAACAGTTTCATGATCCTAGTTCTGTATTCCTCTGTTTTATGTAATTGCACTATTTGAGGCACTGTTATTGTTATTATGTAAACCGTTTTGATTTGTAACCTGTTACAAGAAATTCGGTATATAAAACTGTTAAATAAAATAAATAAATAAATAAATATGTGTGCAGCCTTTATGCGAACAAGTAACCATATTGGGAGGGAGAGAGAGACAATCTGACACTTTATATATCTCCCACTGTAAGAGGAGCACTTTCAAGTCAGGATGGGTTTTAGGGGGGCGGTGTTACAAGGGTCTACAGGCCCTTGCTCCCTAAGCAGACCAATGTAACACCGCCCACCCACCCCCCCCCAAAACTCACCCTGAGTTGAAAGTACTCCTCTTACAGTGGGGGATATATATATATACAAGCCGTTAAGCCCGTTAAAACGGGCTACATCCCTCTGTCTCTCACCTCCCCCTCTTTCTCTCTCCCCTCACTCTTCACCACCCCCTCCCTCACCCACTCCTCCCCACCCTCCCTCTCCTATCACTCAGTCCCTCCCTCCCACTCAGTCTCACTCACTCCCTCCCCCCTCTCTCCCTCCCTCTCACTCACTCAGTCCCACTCACTCTCACTCAGTCCCCACTCCCTCCGTCCTCTCCCTCAGTCCCACTCCCTCCCTCCTTCTCTCTCCCTCAGTCCCACTCCCTCCCTCAGTCCCTCCCCCTCACTCAATCCCTCCCTCCCTCCCCCTCAGTCACTCCCTCCCTCCCACTCAGTCACTCTCTCCCCCCTCCCTCTCACTCACTCCCTCCCCCCTCCCTCTCACTCACTCAGTCCCACTCACTCTCCCTCAGTCCCACTCCCTCCCTCTCTCTCCCAGTCCCACTCCCTCCCTCAGTCCCCCCTCTCCCTCTCACTCAGTCCCACTCCCTCCCTCTCACTCAGTCCCTCCCTCTCACTCAGTCACTCCCTCCCACTCTCTCTCTCCGTCCCTCCCTCCCACTCAGTCCGTCCCTCCCTCTCTCTCTCTTCTCCCTCCCTCGCTACCGCCCGCTACCGCCGTCGCCGCTACCGCCGTCGCTACCGCCGTCGCCGCCCGCTGCCGGTACCGCCGCCGCTCGCTACCGCCGTCGCCGCCCGCTGCCGGTACCGCCGACGCCGCCATTTTTTTTTCTTTCTGAAGCTGCCTCAGAGCGACGTGCTCGCCCGCACATGCGCGGTAGAGCTGGTCTCTACTGCGCATTTGCGGGCCGTCGGTCACAGGCCATTTATAAGGTAGATATATATAGTGTCAGATTGTCTCTCTCTCTCTCTCTCTTTCTCTAGGGTAATATTCTCATGGGCACTAAACCCTGTCAGAATGCAAACAGCTGAATTTTGTACTATTTGTAATGCCCAAAGTGTCAAAGTGGGCAGGCCCATGAGTAAAGAATTTTAATAATGAAATATAGGAAAAATCAGGGATTGCGGAGTAGTACAAAAGAACTAGGCTAGAGTAGCAGGTTTAAACGAGGTAACATGCATAATTTTTAAAAAGCCGGATTTTGCAAGATGTTTAAGAGGGTTACACGCAGATAAATCTGAATCCAATAGAAAGCCTACATTTTGTACTTGAGAGCTGATTGTAGTTTTGAGGGTCGCCAGCTATCAAACTGATGGCAAATAAAACAGTGGATGTCATAATGCTTCTGTAGCGCTCCATGGTGAGACTGCACCTTGAATACTGTGTGCAATTCTGCTCACCACATCTCAAAAAATATATAGTTGCCCTGGAGAAAGTGCAGCAAAGGGTGACCAAAATAAGGGGTATGGAACGGCTACCTTATGAGGTAAGGCTAAGGAAGTTAGGGATGTTCAGTTGGGAGAAGAGATGACTGAGGGGGGATATGATAAGAGGTCTAAAAATCATGAAAGGACTTTCACAAGTTAATGTAAATCGGTTATTTACTCTCTCAGATCATATTTATTTATTTATTTAATGAGTTTTATATACCGTAATTCGGTAAAGCCATCACAACGGTTTACAAAAGCTCAAAATGCAGGATTTTTAACAATTGAGCAAAAAGGGATAACAGGAAGTATATTAAACAAAGGAGATATATTCAATTGCAAAGATATTAACTGGAATTTGCACTACAGGTTGCACTAAGGGAGGCACTCCATGAAGTTAGCAAGTAGCTCATTTAAAACAAATCGAAGAAAATTATTTTTCACTTGGCGCATAGTTAAGCTCTGGAATTCATTGTCAGAGGATGTGGTTATGGCAATTAATATAATTGAGTTTAAAAAAGGTTTGGATAAGTTGCTAGAGGAAAAATCCATAAACTATTAATTAACAAGCAATAGAGGCTTGAGATTTATTTAATGTTTGGGTACTTGCCAGGTACTTGTGACTTGGATTGGCCACTGTTGGAAACAGGATACTGGGCTTGATGGATCCTTGGTCTGACTCAATATGGCATGTTCTTATGGTCTTAAGCAGTTTTTGCATGAGCAAAGCTTTTAAAATCTACTTGTAAGTCAACTTGATTAATAACAGTTTATGGACTTCTTTTCCAGGAACTTGTCTAAACCTTTTTTAAATCCAGCAACACTAACCGCCTTTACCATATCCTCTGGCAATGAATTCCAGAGCTTTTCCGTTGATAAGCAAATGAATGAGCCATGCTGATTGGGTGTGACGACTCCCAGTGGTGTGGATTGGAACCTTCTCCAATAGTAGGGCTTTCTGTTCTGCTCATGCGCAGGAGTTTCCGCACGTATACCTGAGTCAACGGTTTACTTCAGTTGTGTTTTTTTCCGCGTTGCACACGGACGCAAATCTTTCTCCTCAGTTGCGTGTTTACATCTCTTTAAATGTCGACAATTAAGAAGGTCCCAGGCTTCAAATATTGCTCCTGTGGGCATATCATGTCCGCCACAGACGGACATAACTATTGTTATCTCTGCCTCAGTCTGGAGCATGACCAGGCTTCTTGTAGGGACTGCGGACGCATGTCCCCTTGGGCACAGAGACAAAGGGCTGGAAAAATTGCCAGACTTCTTGCGGAGATGACCTCATCGCACTCAGGCAGCTATGTACTCTCTCCACAGAACTCAACTCAATCCTCGCTGGGTCTGAAGTCACGAGCTCTTATAGAGTCCTGAAAAAGGGCATCCTCTGAGGACCCAAAGGCTCAGCAAAAAAAGAGAAAACATTACAAATCATCTGAAACCAGGCCCAAAATTTAAAAAGCCAGTGTTTCAGCAATGCATCCAGTGTCGATAAAGCCGTCCAGTTCGACGCACGGCAAATCTACACCTTCCTACAGAGCACGCTAAAATGAGTCTGGCGACTCATACCACTGATACATCGTCACGTCACACCCCAGCACAAGACATCTGCATCGTCCCATGACGTAGAAGCATTGTGCGCAACGCCTGTGCCATCCCATGCTTCACCTGCTTTGTCCCGGGAAACTACGGCGTTGTCTAGAGAGAAGCATCTGTGTCGGTCCATGATGTAACGCATTGGACAAAACACAAGCACGACACAAAACAGCCACCGGTGCCATGTGAACTTAACCCGCACAAAGCTAAACTGCTTCCAACAATGCAGTCAAGATTCTTGAAACTCCCTTGAGAGAATCTTGACCATCAAGATCTATCACCATTTCTAGCCCCTCAGTTTGAACACCAACAGAGGCCAATGACCAGGAATATCCATAGTTCCTCTAGAGACCAGATGTTCCAGGACCTAGAAGTAATAGTGGATGTGGAGCCCATTCTACAGACCTTTACACCCAGCCCTTTGTCCCCATGGGCCAGATCCCCTACTATTATCTCCTCAGGATCTTCTCATCACAGTCAACAGGTGTATTTGTCTTCTCACATGAGTCCAGAAGACATGAAGTAACTCAACTTCAAGAACCACTATATCCCAGACCTAAAAAGATAGTAAAGGAGCCACTAGATTTCAGACCTCTTCAATCTCCCGACTCAGATATTTACAAAGCAGCTGTGCAGCCATGCATGGGCCGCCGTTCTTTGTCTCCACCTGGCGTCGCACAACATCTGCTTCCAAGGTCCCCAGGACATAGCTCCACTGAGGTCATGCAGCAAATCTTGGCTATTCTATCTGGCTTCTTTTCTTCTCGTCATCCAGAGATCAGTCCTCCAGAATTTCACATCCCAAGCTCAGAACGTCGGTATTTGCACCAAGAATCGGTTTCTCCACAAACCAGTCAACACAGTCCAAGACAAAGCCTGAGAAATCTGGGGTCACACGAGGCTTCCCTTGATAAGGAGGAGGAGGTGGAGAAGCCAGATTCCCCTCCTCCATACCAATCACCTTTGTTGTCTCAGGCTTCTTCTACTGGCCTCCCTTCTGACGAACCAGTGGACCCTCCAGACGTACCTCCCCACCTGAGAATCTTACATATCCTAAATTTGTGGAGAAGATGGGAACCATGTTTAATGTAAAAATTCAAAAGATCCCAGATCCCAGTAAAGAAGTTTTTGGGCTCTTAAAGATACTAGATGTTCCTTCTGAGCCAGCGGCTTTACCTCCTCATTCATTACTAGAATCAGTCCGTCTCAAATCCTGGGAATCTCCTCACTCCAACTTGCAGTAGCTAGGAAGCTGGACCTGAAATACCACCTTAAAATAATCTCAGTGTTATGGCCCAGTTAACCTCCCACACATTTCAGTAGTGGTTGAGTTGGCTATGAGAAAAGCAAGAAAGTCAAAACTCCATGCCATCTCCCCTCGAGGGAAAGATAGCAAGATACTAGACAACTTTGCTAAGAAGATCTTTTAAAGCTTGATGCTTGCCTTTTGTGTGCTCTGACAAGGGTGAGCAGATCACTCCTCAACCATTAATTGACCTTGAGGAAGGAATCCGTCATCTCCTCCGCTCTGTCTACGAAGCATTCGAGACTACCTCCAGAGCCTTGGCATCTGCTATAGTGGCTTGTAGAACATCTTGGCTGCATGCAAGCTCAATCAGAGAAGATGTCCATGACAAACTAGCAGATCTCCTTTGTCTAGGTGATAAACTCTTTGGGGATATGCTCCGTGAAACAGTAGCGCAAATTAAGGAACAAAACATAGCAGTGCAATCCCTCACCTTAACAAGCGACCATTCCACTACTGTTAAACGTCAATTCTCGAGTACAAAAAATCCGACTATTCACGGAAATCCTATAGGCAGTACACACAATATAGACCCACCACTTAGCAGCAGCCTCGTCCACAAATTCCACAAACAACGCAGAGAGCATGCCCACGGGATCGAAGGCAACAAAAGCCCCCCAAAAGTCATACGGTTTTTGAGGGAGGCCATGCCAGAGCCAGTGACGCCCAACACAACCACTGTCACCCTGGTAGTGGGCAGACTCTCCAATCATTGGAAAGCATGGTGCAAAATTACTTCCGACAGATGGGTTTTGAATATAATCCGATAGGGGTATCACTTGCAATTCAAGACCCCCCTCGCTTACCCCATTTACTCACACTAACAAAACATCTCGGCCAGATTCCCATCTTACAGCAGGTAATGAACAAGTTACTGTTACAGTTTTGGCTGCAGTGCAATCGCCTCACCACCAGGGGTCCCTCTAGTGCTGGCTTTCCGGACAGGCCCAGTCCATCTTATCTGTCCACTCTGTGCTCTGGGTGTGTCCTTATAACCCTGCCTGACAGTTGCCTCGGTGCTTCGGCATCGAGCTCACCTGGGCTCCCTGCTCTAGCCTTGCGCGGCCTTCGGGCCTTTCCTTGCCTTGCCCTGCGCGGCCTTCGGGCCTTTCCTTGCCTTGCCTTGCGCGGCCTTCGAGCCTCCTTCCTCGTTGTTCTCACCTGGCCTACGGGCCTTCTGACCTGCTTGCTCTGCTTACGGTGTGTGGCCTACGGGCCTTCTGTGTGTGTGTGGCCTACGGGCCTTCTGACCTGCCCTGCTCTGCTTATGGTGTGTGGCCTACGGGCCTTCTGTCTGTGTGTGTGGAGCCTACGGGCCTTCTGACCTGCCTTGCCCCGCTTATGGTGTGTGGCCTACGGGCCTTCTGTGTGTGTGTGGCCTACGGGCCTTCTGACCTGCCCTGCTCTGCTTATGGTGTGTGGCCTACGGGCCTTCTGTCTGTGTGTGTGGAGCCTACGGGCCTTCTGACCTGCCTTGCCCCGCTTATGGTGGGTGGCCTACGGGCCTTCTGTGTGTGTGTGGCCTACGGGCCTTCTGACCTGCCTTGCCCCGCTTATGGTGTGTGGCCTACGGGCCTTCTGTGTGTGTGTGGCCTACGGGCCTTCTGACCTGCCTTGCCCTGCTTACTGTGCCCTGACCCAGCCTGAACTTAGACTCTGCTCATTGCCGCCTGCCCTGACCCAGCCTGAACTTAGACTCTGCTCATTGCCGCCTGCCCTGACCCAGCCTGAACTTAGACTCTGCTCATTGCCGCCTGCCCTGACCCAGCCTGAACTTAGACTCTGCTCCTTGCCGCCTGCTCTGACCCAGCCTGAACTAGACACTGCTTATTGCTGCCTGCCTTGACCCAGCCTGGAACCAGACACTGTTTTTAGCTTCCTGTCTCTCTCCACCTGGAGCCACCCTGCTGGGTGGTGTTCACGCCTCCTGACCGGAGCCCAAGCGTAACAGTTACTAACACAGAAGGCGATTCAAAGCATATCACCATCAAGCCACAAAACGGGATTTTACTCCTAATACTTCCTCATTCCCAAGCACATGGGAGTCTTGCGACCCATATTAGACCTTCACCCACTCAACGAAACACTCGAGGGAGAGATTCAAAATGACAACTTTAAAGACTATCCTCCCCTTTATTCAGCAGGGAGACTGGATGTGCTCCCTAGATCTCAAGGATGCCTATGGGCATATACCGATTCACCATTCCTGCTGGCGCTACCTTTGCTTCCAAATAGCCAAGTCCCATTACCAATACAAAGTTCTTCCATTTGGTCTCTCTTCTGCCCCATGAGTTTTCACAAAGTGTTTGGCAGTGGCTGTGGTACTTCTTCACCACAAGGGCTTACGAATCTTTCCATATCTGGACGATTGGCTAACTGGAGCCTCCAGGACTTCTGTCAGGTTTTGTGTGTATTGTGAGGGCCTGGGAAGTAAATAAATTTGGCATGTGTGTGGGGGGTGTGAGGGTGGTGGTTTTGTGTGTTATGAGGCTGTGGGAAGTAAATCAATTTGGCATGTGTGTGGGGGGGTGTGAGGAGGGTGGTGGGTGTATTTTATCTGTAAAGGAAATAGTTATCTTCCGGCGAAAAAAGTGCGCGAACGTGTTAAAATGGAAGTGAAACGTGGACCTGGACTGGCAAAATGATTAGTTTAGCGTGTAACAGATGTCGCTTATGTCAAGCAGATGTCGCTGTTTTCTGGAAAAAATTTTTAAACCTATTTTACCTGTCACAGGTGTGTAATGTAAGTACAGAAGAACCTTCTTGTATGCTAAATGAAGGTTGTGTCCAAATTTGAAAGCAATCGGTTCAGTGGTTTCTGAGATTAGCGATTTTGTCCAAACTATTTAACATTTTTATTTATATAGATTAGTACTATAACAGATGAAGTGGGATGCTCCAACGACATGTGCTACATTGTTTGTATGGGGTACTAGGTGGAGGGAAGTGGAGGGGGGAATGGTGAGATACGGAAAGGAGGTAGTGTGCGAAGGGTGTTGCCCTTTATTGGTTTGGTTTAGCCTATTCCATCTTTATAGGCTTGTTTGAAGAGCCAGGTTTTGAGGAGTTTTTTTAAAACTTTGGCATTGCTTTGAAGTCTTAGACTGGAGGGTTGAGAGTTTCATAGAAGTGGACCAGCTATTGAGAATGCTCTTTTTCTGGTGGAGGTCAGTTTGGCTGTAGTGATTGGTGGGATATCTAGTCGTGCTTTGTTAGATGATCTGGTGTTGCGTTGAGGGTGGTGTATTTGAATTAGGGTGGTGAGACAGTCGTAGTCAATATTGTGTATTGAGTTGCGTATGATTGACAGTGATTTGTATTCAATTCTTTTTTCTATTGGGAGCTAGTGTACCTCTTTTAAGACCGGAGAGATGTGGTCTGTTCTTTTGTGACCGGTGAGTATTCTTGCGGTGGTGTTCTGTAGTATTTGTAGAGGGTGTAGTGTTGATTTGGGGAGACCTATCAGGAGGGAGTTGTAGTAGTCGGTGCTTGAGAAGATCAATGATTGGAGAATGGTTCTGAAGTCTGTTTGGTTTAGTAGGGGTTTGAGGTGCTTGAGAATTGATAGTTTGTGGAAGCCTTCTTTTAATTTCATGGAGATGTGTTTTTTCAGGTTGAGCTGCAGGTCGATCCAGATTCCCAGGTCTTTGACGAATTCTTTTAGTTTGATGGGGTTGTTGTCAATGACCAAGGCATGGTTCAGGTGATCGCCAGAGTTGTTTCTTTCCATCAGCATACATTTGGTTTTGTCGGTGTTGATACATAGTTCAGTTGGTTTAGTAAGAGTTTGATTTTGTTGATGGTCGTTGCTGCGGTTTTTAGTGTGGTCTCAATGGAGCTTGTTACTGGGATGATTAGTTGTATGTCGTCGGCGTACAGGAAGTAGGTGATGCATAGGTTTGAGAGAAGTTGGCAGAGTGGTAGAAGGTAGATGTTGAATAGTATGGCTGAAAGTGATGATCCTTGGGGTACACCGGTTTCGAGTGTGATGGCTTCAGAGGTGTGGTTGTTTAAGTTTACCTTGTAGGATCTATTTTGGAGGAAAGATGTGAACCAGTCTAGGGTTTTTCCTGTAAGGCCTATTTCAGATAGTCTGTTGATTAGGATGTTGTGTTCGAAAGTGTCGAACGCGGCCGATAGATCGAGTAGGATGAGGATGAATCGTTGTTCGTTGTCGAGTCCTCTGAGGATGGTATTTGATAGATTGGTGAGTAGAGTTTCAGTGCTGTGATTTTTTCTGAAGCCGTGTTGGGTGGGATATAAGATTTTGTTTGTGTCTAGGTGATCATTCAGTTGTTTGAGCGCAGCTTTTTCTGTTAGCTTGGCGAGGAAGGAAAGGTTTGAGATAGGTCGATAGTTGTTCAGGTCGTTGGGGTCAAGATCTTCAAGTCACCATTCGGTATCTCGGTCGAGATCTTCGGTCGAGATCTTCAAGTCACCATTCGGTATCTTGAAGACCTAGGCTTCCTCGTCAACTACGTTAAGTCCATTCTCCAGCCAGCTCTGATCCTTCAGTTTATAAGAACAGAAATAGATTCCATCCAAGGGAGAGCTTTTCTGCCCAAAGTCAGAATAAAATGCCTTCCTACCTTGGAATATGACCTGACTTGCTTCTCGAGTCACTCTCCTGGAACTACTATTGTGAGTACCTTTCTTCAGACTTCAGCGATACCAGCTATACTGAAGCTTCTCTGCGGTGTACCCTGTGCCTCGGGCCACTACCGTTCCTCTTCAGTAGAAGTTGTTCCAGTATACCCTACGCTACAGGGTATTGCCATACCAACTACAAGATCCACTTCTGGTTCCTACACCTCAGACTGGTTCATCATCATCTCCAGTACAGTTATCCTCGGCATTATTTATTTATTTATTTAGATTCTTTTACTATACCGATACTCAAGACGAGGTCTTATCGTACCGGTTTACAATAGAACAAGGGGAAACCAATTAACAACTATGTAGAAGGTAAAGTTACATTGAACAGGGAGCGAAAACATGGGAGATGGAAGACAGGAAAGATATTGTAACGATAACAACTGGAGCGTGATACAATAATCAACGAAGAACAATAGGGTAGTGAGGCATAAACATAATATATCCTGTGGAAGGAGGAGACATGGGGAGGTAAGCAGGGGGGGGGTGGTGTCAGGGCAGGGACTGGAGCGGTGGGGGGTAGGAGTTAGGGGTCGGAGGGTGAGAGTCAATGTTGGTTGATAGAAGTTACTTCAACGGTAGGCTTGTGTGAACAGCCAGGTTTTTCAGTTTTTTTCTGAAGGAGAGATGGCATTGTTCCTGGCGTATATCTGGGGGAAGCGAGTTCCAATGTCAGTTGGAACTCGCTGGGGCACACATCTTCGCTCTGCGGGCCATTACTGGATCTGCAATTCTGAGGTAATATCTACTTGGCTGAAGGGACTTCCTGGCGTACCCCGCTCTGCGGGCCACTACCGGATCTTCACATCTGTGGTATCACCCTGGGTATACCCTTTGCTCAGAACTGTACTTAATTGCAGTCCCTGCTCTGCAGGGTTTGCTTTTCCTTCTTTTCTAATAAAGTCTATCATACAGCTGTGTCCTACGTCGCTGAGACCACGCCCATCGACGGTGATGCCCACAGAGCTCCTCCCTGTGGATGGAGACATCTCTCATCTCGACCCAGGTTTCACATCTATACCAACACATAACAGACTCAAGGATCTCAACCCTTGTCAACCAAAGTAATGATCATAGCTTCAATGAAGAAAGACATTCACTGGTGGCTACATCCAAAATCTCTAACTCAGGGAGCTCCTCTTCAGCCTCTGCCCCAACAGTTGATTCTTACCACAGATGCTTCCACCACGGGCTGGGGCACACATCTTCTTCAGTATCAGACCCAGGGGTTGCGGTCCCCCAAAGAATCCTCCCTTCAGATCAACCTCCTAGAGCTGAGAGCTATTTGCAGAGCCCTAGTGGCGTTTGAATGTTTCCTCACGGGGAAAACAATAATGATCCATATGGACAACCAAGTTGCAATGTTTTACATAAACAAGCAAGGTGGATCAGGTTCGCTGATCTTGTGCAAGGAGGAGACTCTGACATGGGAATGGGTGACCAAATGGCCCATATACCTACAGGCAACATTTCTTCCAGGAATAGCAAACACGCAGACCGACAAACTCAGCAGAGTGTTACACCCACACGAGTGGTCCCTCAACTAAAACATGGCCGACAGTATCTTCTTCGAGTGGGGCAACCTTCCATGGACCTATTTGAAACTCAGTACACCGCAAAGGTGGAAGCCTTCTGCTCTCTACTTCCGTCTCTGGACAGGATAGCCCAAGATGCCTTTCTCCTTTCATGGTCCGAGGATTTTCTGTATGCTTTCCCGCCAATACCACTTATAATACTCACGGTACTGAAGTGCATCCACTACAAGGAGGATATGATTCTTTTTACCCCAGCATGGCCAAGACAATCATGGTACGCATATCTAATACAACTATCAGTACGACCACCCAGTCCACTGGGTTGTCAACCGACATCTCTGATGCAAAGGGGGAAACCCTTCTGCACCCCCTTCTTTCATCACTCCACCTCACTGCTTGGAGATTGAGCGACAAGGCTTAGAACCCTTGGATCTTCCATCAGCTGTTTAAAATAGTCTCTTCTCTTCTCGGAAAGCCTCCATTCAACGTAATTACTCTTTCAAATAGTCCCGTTACATACTTTGGTGCCAGAAACAATCACTTGTGGATTACAAACTGGTTAAAAGACAGGACACAGAGAGTAGGTTTAAATGGTCAATTTTCTCAATGGAAAAGAGTAAACAGTAGAGTGCCTCAGGGCTCTGTATTTGGACCAGTGCTTTTCAATATATATATATAAATGATCTGGAAAGGAATACAACAAATGAGGTTATCAGATTTGCAGACGATTCAAAATTATTCAGAGAAGTTAAATCACAAGCGGATTGTGATACATTACAGGAGGACCTTGCAAGACTGGAAGATTGGGCATCCAAATGGCAGATGAAATTTAATGTGGACAAGTGCAAGGTGTTGCATATAGGGAAAAATAACCCTTGCTGTAGTTACACGATGTTAGGTTCCATATTAGGAACTATCACCCAGAAAAAAGATCTAGGCATCATAGTGGATAATACTTTAAAATCGTCGGCTCAGTGTGCTGCAGCAATCAAGAAAGCAAACAGAATGTTAGGAATTATTAGGAAGGCAATGGTTAATAAAACGGAAAAGGTCATAATGCCTCTGTATCGCTCCAATGTGAGATCGCACCTTGAATACTGTGTACAATTCTGGCCGCCGAATCTCAAAAAAAATATAGTTGCAATGGAGAAGGTACAGAGAAGGGCAACAAAAATGATAAAGGGGATAGAACAGCACCCCTATGAGGAAAGGCTGAAGTGGTTAGGCCTGTTCAGCTTGGAAAAGAGACGGCTGAGGGGGGATATGATAGAGGTCTTTAAGATCATGAGAGGTCTTGAACGAGTAGATGTGAATCGGTTATTTACACTTTCGGATAATAGAAGGACTAGGGGGCATTCCATGAAGTTAGCAAGTAGCACATTTAAGACTAATCGGAGAAAGTTCTTTTTCACTCAACGCACAATTAAGCTCTATAATTTGTTGCCAGAGGATGTGATTTGTGCAGTTAGGGGTAGATTTTCAGACGAGCGCGAATAGCCTACTTTTGTTTGCGCTCCAGGCGCAAGCAAAAGTACGCTGGATTTTAGTAGATACTCGCGTAGTCGCGCGTATCGGCTAAAATCCTGGATCGGCGCGCGCAAGGCTATCGATTTCGTATAGCCTGCGCGCGCCGAGCCGCGCAGCCTACCCCCGTTCCCTCCTAGGCCGCTCCGAAATCGGAGCGGCCTAGAAGGGAACTTTCCTTTGCCCTCCCCTCACCTTCCCCTCCCTTCCCCTACCTAAGCCACCCGCCCGGCCCTGTCTAAACCCCCATCCTACCTTTGTCGGGGGATTTACGCCTCCCGGAGGGAGGCGTAAATCCCCGCGCGCGAGCGGGACTCCTGCGCGCTGGGCCGCGACCTGGGGGCGGGTACGGAGGGCGCGGCCACGCCCCCGGACCGCCCCGGGCCGTAGCCACGCCCCCGTACCCGCCCCCAAAACGCTGCCGACACGCCCCCGCAACGCTGCGCGCTCCGGCCCCACCCCCGACACGCCTCCCGACACGCCCACTCCGAAAACCCCGGGACTTACGCGAGTCCCGGGGTTCTGCGCGCGCCGGGAGGCCTATGTAAAATAGGCTTCCCGGCGCGCAGGGCCCTGCTCGCGTAAATCCGCCCGGTTTTGGGCGGATTTACGCGAGCAGGGCTCTGAAAATCCGCCCCTTAGTGTAGCTGGGTTCAAAAAAGGTTTGGATAAGTTCTTGGAGGAGAAGTCCATTAACTGCTATTAATCAAGTTTACTTAGGGAATAGCCACTGCTATTAATTGCATCAGTTCACCAACTGAAACATGCAAGGGAATCCTTGTCAGGTGGTTGTTTTGTACGGAGGTTTTTCACAAGGGTAACCGATTTGCAGTTATCCTTTTCTTTTCCTCCGTCTATTATTCTTTTATTATTTTCAAAAATATTTCTGGTTTTTATTTTTTTTTTTCTTAAAATCCCTTTTCCCCTGCTGCTTTTCCGACCCACTCCAATTTTTATTTCATACTTATCAAGGTCGCCACCTTTATTGATGTTCATGGGTACGGAGCTGCATGTCCATGTACCACTCCCTGAGGATTTCCTGGAGTTGCTCAAGGTGCCAAAGGTGGATTCAGCGGTCTCAGCGGTCACCAAAAGGACCATGATCCCGGTCACGGGGGGCACGGCTCTCCGAGACCTCCAAGATAGGAAGCTGGAGGTTTATTTTAAGCGGGTCTTTGAAGTTTCAGCACTGGGAGTTCGCGCAGCCATCTGCGGATCGCTCACCCAGAGGGCAGGACTCCGTTGGGTTCAGCAGCTTCTCATCTCCCAACAATTGCCGCCGGAGGAAGCGGTCCAGGCAGACCGCCTGGAGGCCGTAATGGTCTACGGGGCTGTTGCGCTCCATGACCTGCTCCGAGTTTTGGCGAGGACCATGGTCTCTGCAGTCTCTGCACGACATCTCTTATGGCTTCGACTGGGCGGCAGTCTCTGGGGGAAAATGCAGTTCATCGGCTGTCCGAGGACCGACAGCAGACTTATCGACTGTCCTCTTCCTTCAGAAGCCGTTCCCGTACTCAGCGCTGCTATCTGGGCTCCAGACAGCAGGTGCCATGGACGCCTTCCTCCAGATTGCAGTCGTGGCCCCGTTCATTTCGTGGCCGCAGAACGCCTAGGGAGGGGTCGACGCTGGGAGTGTCGCCCAAGCCTCCACAATGATGCCAGGCTCGTTGACCCACTCCGCGTAAAAACGGGAGATGCAGTCCCCGATCTGGGGAGACGCGGAGTGGGTCAACATCACCACGGATGAGTGGGTCCTGGATATTCTAAGACACGACTACGCGTTGGAGTTTGCTCACTTCCCAAGAGACAGGTTCATCTTCTCGCCTTGCGGGTCAAGTCTCAAGCGTCTAGCAGTGCGGCGGACCCTCGACAGGCTTCTGGATCTTGGGGCCATCTCTCCCGTCCCCTCCGGAGAGGTGGGCTCGGGCCACTATTCGATCTACTTCGTGGTGCCCAAGAAGAACGGTGCCTTCCGGCCCATCCTGGACCTCAAGGAAGTCAACAAAGCTCTTCGGGTATCCCGCTTCCGTATGGCGACCCTGCGGTTCATGATGGCGGCGGTGCATCAGGGAGAGTTTTCTCGCTTCTCTAGCTCTGACAGAGGCCTATCTTCACATACCTATCCATGCGGCCCATCAGGGGTTTTCTTCGCTTCAAGATTTTGAACCAGCATTTCCAGTTCCAGGCCCTCCCATTCGGCTTGGTGACCGCCCCCAGGACCTTCACGAAGATTATGGTGGTTTTGGCGGCCGCATTAAGACGGGAGGGAATCTTAGTGCATCCCTACCTGGACGACTGGCTCATCCGGGCGAAGTCCTTCTCCCAGGGACAGGCGGCGGCCGACCGGGTCGTCCAGCTCCTCCAGTCCCTCAGCTGGGTGGTGAATTTCTTCAAGAGCAGTCCCCGACCCTCACAGTGTTTGGACTTCTTGGGAGCACGCTTTGACACGACTCAGGGCAAAGTCTTCCTACGCCCGGACAAAGCGCTAGCCCTTTGGGAGCAGATCCAGCATTTCGCAGCACTCCCGGAGCTCACGTCTTGGGATTATCTTCAGATATTGGGTTCCATGGCCTTTTGGCCTCACCAAATCTGGTTCATGCTTCTATAGGAGCTAGCCTCGCGCCCTCCAATCCGTTTTGGGACTGCTCCGGACCTAATCTCTCAGGACCAGGCAGGCTTTGTCACCCCAACCTCCAAGCCCTGCCTCTAATGGCTTGGATGTTGGCCAGATGACCGTACAGGCACTGGGCCTTTTGGAATGCATGTCTCAAGACCTCTTGGAGTCCAGGAAACCCTCCATGAGAAGATCTTACAATCTCAAGTGGAAGAGGTTTAGGCTTGGTGTGTGGGCACAGTCTGGATCCCTTCTCTTGTTTCCCACTGCAGCTTTTGCACTACCTGTTGCACCTCTCTGAGTCTGGTCTGCAGACCACCATGGCCTTTGTGATAGATCTGGTTCTGGGGGCGTACGCTTGACAATCGATGCCACCTTTGCACACAGAAGAATTATTTCCTTACCTGCTAATTTTCGTTCCTGTAGTACCAAGGATCAGTCCAGACGGTGGGTTATGTCCCCCGTCCAGCAGATGGAGTCAGAGCAAACTTTGGAGGGTGCTGGCATATTAACCCGTGCACCCTCCCTAGATCCTCAGTATCGAGAATATCAAAGCCAGAACAATAAACTGGAAGGATGGATCAAGTATAACAGAAACTGAAAACTAATGAAACTAGCAATGCAACTTGCAAATACAACTGCCGAACAGTCTCAAGGAAAAGAACGGAGGCCAAACCTCACGGCCAACAGAGATATCAGGAAATGAAGAGAGATCGAGCAGTAGAGATCCCAGTGACCCTACAGTATCCGGGTGGGTGTCTGGACTGATCCTTGGTACTACAAGAACGAAAATTAGCAGGTAAGGAAATAATTTTCTTTTCCCTGTACGTACCAGGATCAGTCCAGACAGTGGGATGTACTCGGGTGGGCTCCTGAAAGCCCTGCTTGAATCACCCCTCCGTGTTCCCGCCTGCGACTGAAAAATCATGCGGCCTTGGTATTGAGGAACGTTGACATGAGGTCCAATGAAGGCGTCCCCCCGTGGCAGATGATGAGTTACATCTCCTCGTCGTAGGCAAACAGATCTATGTCTAGAATCCCCCACAGATGAAAGATATGGTCCGCTACCTCTTGGTTCAGGGACCACTCATGTGGCCGGAAGGCCCAACTCAAAGAGTCTGCCATGACGTTGTCTGTCCCGGGGAGATACACGGCCAGGAGGAAGATGTCATTCTCGAGGGCCCATGACCAGATCTGAACTGCTTCCTGGCAGAGGAGGTACGACCCTGTCCCTCCCTGCTTGTTCAGATACCACATCACCACCTGGTTGTCAGTTTGGACCAGGACCACCTTGTTGCCTAGGTGTTCTCTGAATGCCTTCAGGGCATAAAGGATTGCCTGTAACTCTAGGACATTTATCTGAGAATGTGTCTCCTGCAGGGTCCAAAGACTTTGAGTGTGAAGATCTGCAACATGCACCCCCCAACCCGTGAGCAATGAGTCTGTGGTGAGGATGATCTGGGGCTGCAGACCCCAGAAGGGCATTCCTCGCTCCAGATTGGAAAGGGTCTGCCACCACTCTAGGGACTGCTGGAGGGGAATGGTGATCAGGACTTTAGCCCAAAGATCCTGGGTGGCTTGACACCACTGGGAACGTAACATCCATTGTGCTTTGCGCATGTGAAGCCGGGCGAACGGAGTGACATGCACCGTCACCGCCATATAACCAGCAGTCTCAGAAACTGGTGCGCCGAGATATGGGGAAACCCGGAGATAGCTTGAGCAAGGGCAGCAAGGTTTCTGCCTTGCCCTGAGGCAGAAAAGCCTTCTTCTGGACAGTATCCAGCCTGGCCCCGATGAAGTCCAGTTGCAACAATGGCTGGAGATGTGATTTCAGGTAGTTGATCAGAAATCCCAGATTTTTCAAGGTGCATATAGTGCACTGAAGGGAAGGCAGCACTCCCTGTTTGGAATTGCTCTTAACTAGCCAATTGTCGAGGTAAGGGATGACATGTATTCCTTGCCTCTGAAGATAGGCTCCCACTACTGCCAGACACTTGGTGAACACATGGGGCGCTGATGCGAGTCCTAAAAGCAGCACATGATACTGGTAGTGTTCTTCCTCTACCAGGAACTGCAGATATCTCTGATCCTCTGGAGAAATGGGGATATGGGCGGATGCATCTTTGAGATCGAGCGAGCAGAGCCAGTCCCCAGCTCTGAGCATGGGGATCAAAGTACCCAATGAGACCATTTTGAACTTTTCTCAGACAAGAAACCAGTTTAATGCTCTCAGATCCAGAATGGGACGAAGGCCACCAGTTTTCTTGGGAATCAGGAAATACCTGGAGCAGAATCCCCTCCCCCCATTGGCCTGGCAGGACAAGTTTGACCGCTCGAGCCATTAAGAGGGCAGAGAGCTCTCCTTGAAGTATCTGCTGATTCTCTACACTTCCCATTTGTGGATGTAGTGGAGAACGGGGTGGAAGCCATTGGAAATGCAATCTGTGGCCTTATGATCGACAGGACCCAGTGATCCGAGGTGACTGCTGTCCATCGTTCTGCAAATAGCTGTAGGCGGTTCCCCCACTGGGGGATTGGCAACCTGGGGTAGGGCTGGCTGGCTCAAACCCCCTGGCCGCCAGTCAAAATCCCATGACGGGGTTTTGCGGTGAGGCTGGAATCGGCTAGAGGGTACGAGGTTGTAGTGCCCTCGGTCGTGCTGGTGCCCACTGGGGTCTCGACCTAGAGGTCGGTGGGTAATATTTGCGTGGCCGGTAAAAGGGCCATCTCAAATATTGTCTCTGCGTCTTCTTGCTGGAGGGATGCGTGTCCGAAGTGCTGGCTGACAACTGCTGAAGGGTTTCATGACAGTCCTTGAGCTAGGCCACCGCCTCTTTAATCTTGTTACCAAACATATTCTCCCCTGTACAGGGCAGATCTTCCAGACAGTCCTGCATCTTAGGGTGCAGGTTGGAAGCATGGAGCCAAGCCATCTGATGAGCTCAGATACCTGCTGCGGCAATCTTCATAGCAGTTTCAAACAAGTCGTACGCTGAACGAACTTTGTCTTTAACACATTCCAGGCCCTGCTGAACTATTTTCTGGAAGTCCTCATGACATTTCTTTGGGAGGCATTTCTCCAACTCCTGGGCTTGTTTCCAGAGATTTCTGGAGTACTGCTCCATATAGAATTGATAGCAAGAAATTCTAGCTGCCGACATAGAGCCCAGGAATACCCGGCACCCGAGAGTGTTGAGAGCTCTGTGCTCCCAGCCTGGGGGAGGCGAGGCATGAGTCCGTGCCCTCTTCGCCTTCTTTAAGGACGATTCTACTACCACTGACTGGTGAAGCTGCCGATGGTGCTCAAACACGCTGCTAGGCTGGACAAGATAGACTGCATACATCTTCTGGTTCACAGGAGGAACAGAAATGGGATGCTCCCAGAGTCGGATGACTAGCTCTTTAAAGATGTCGTGGACTGGAACCGCTACCACTTTTTTAGGAGCATCAAGGAACTGCAGGATCTCTAACTTCTTGTGTCAAGAATCCTCTTCTGTCAAAAGCTGGAAAGGCATCGACTCTGCCATGGCTTTAACAAAACCAGCAAAAGAAAGGTCCTCTGGAGGGGATTTTCGCTGTTCCTCCAGTGGAAAGGGTTCCAAAGGCAAGTCCTCCAAATCTTCGGTGGAGGAAAACGATGCCTCTGCTTCCCATGGATCATAGGGGGCTTCTCCTTCGCTTTGAACGTCAGGAGACGCAAGGGGTGGAGGTCCCAATCTCTCCCTGGGCCGCGAGCCAGAGGACACCGGCGGAACCGAAGATGGAATCACGGCTTAAGTGGCGCCAATGAATCCATCGGTCCGGGGAGTGCCGTAGGCATCGGTGGCACCGAGGGCATCAGGCCTCATGGACCCAGGAGTGCCAAAGGTGGTTGGGGTGTTGTGTGCGATTGAGGCACCATCAACCCCGATGGACCTTCTCCATCTGAGGAGTCGCTCACCAGAATGGAAACCGGTGGCGGCAGCAGCGATGCCCCCCTTGATAGCGAAGGGGTATTAGGCACCAGAGCTGGCTGCATTGGTAAGACACCGAGCAGCAGGTCCAGCCACTCCAAGAGAGGCACAAGCACCAGTGGAGGCGGCTTCTGCGACAGGGGCGGTACCAGAGGAACCGGAGGCTTGATGCCCTGCAGGGCACAGCTGACCGCCAACCACAAGCTCTTCTCTAACTCCTCCTCAAAAGCAGCCAAAGATAGAACTGCTTGGGGATGGGGAGGCAGTGGCATTGGGTCGACCCCGGAGACATAGGGGGGACCCGAACCCACCACCTGCATCGGTGGGGATCGCTGTGAGTCCTCAAGAGGTCCAGAGGGCAGGTTCTCCTTTGCAGGAGACCTCTTCAGAGGAGGTACTGATGCAGTCAATGCCTTTCCATGGTCTAACTTCGAAGAAGACCGATGTCAGTGTTTTCTCGACTTGTCCAGGCGCTCACTGCAGTCCTTTCTCGGAACTAACAGAGACAGGGAGGAACCTGACTGGGATTGAGAAGAAATTGACCTTGCTTGGAACCCTGCCCCAACTCAGCATTGAGGATCAGTAGCAGAGGGGATACCAAGGGGTTGGCGGCGTCTCTCCGCGGGCCACACAAAGAGGCCTGATGCGGAGCACAGGGATCTGCAGCTGAGACTGAAGCACTGGGGGTGGCCTGAGGATGGAGCCGGTGGCCCATCGCTGCCAGGGATGAGGAACCAGGCACTGCATTCATCTAAGAGAGGTGAGGGGGCCGGGCCATGGGTCTGCCGCGGCCGGCACGCGTAACACGCAGTCGATAGCCGGAGGCCACTGGGAGCCGATGCCATCAGTAATCGACTGCAAGGTACCAGAAAAACTTACCGAATGAAGAGGAAAGAACCTCAAAAAAGTGGAGAGGCCCAGCAGAACGTGGGAAGAAGAAAAACAAACGTGATTTCTCACAAAAACTGCGAGCGCCACGATCACGCGGCTTCAGCTTTGCAGAAAAAGAGAGACTGAAGCGGGACCCCACAAGGATGTGTGGTTAGTGGCATGCTCAATGTGTCTGTCAAAGTTTTCTGTACCTGGCCTTATCTGATGATGTCACCCATGTTTGAGGACTACCATCCTGCTTGTCCTTGGAGAACCTAGCATCATAGAAGCTCCGGTAAAAAAAGAGAGACTTGGGACCCACTATTCAATAAGGCCTGGGTGGCTACACCTTCAATTCTGATTTGGACAGTTGTTTTGGGACCCACTAACTGTTATGGTCCCGGGCCCTGCCCCGGTCCCTCCACCTACCTCGGGGCTGGCCCGGGCCGCAGGAACTCCTCTAGGCCTGATCTGGCTCCTGCCGCGGTGTTCCCTCCTCGAGGGAGATGCCGCCAATCCTCCGTGTCTGACTCTGCCCCCTAGGTGCGCGCAGGGGCTTCAGGGTTTAAAGGGGCCAGCGCGGGAAAACAGAGCACAGCCCTAGGGATGATGTCAGACGGTGCAGGGTCATTTAAACCCTGCAGCTGGCTCTAAGCTTTGCCTTGCAACAAGGTTCCCTCTGTTTAGAGCTCCTAGTTGCTGCTTCGGGTCCCTGATCTGGTCTTCGGCTTCTGACTCCTGGTTTTCGACTCCGGCTTCCATCCCTGGACCTCAGATTCTGCTTCTGTCCTTGGCTTTGTCTTCAGCTTCTGACTCCTGGCTTCCGACCTTGGCTCGTCCATTGACCTCTGGCTTCAGCTTCCGTTCTTGGCTTTGTCTCTGGCTTCTGACTCCTGGCTTCCGACCTTGGCTCGTCCACTGACTTCTGGCTTCAGTGTCCGTCCCTGGCTGGACTCTGGCTTCTCTTCATTCACAGGTATCCGATTCTTCGCCCACCAGGGCCTCGCCTAACTCCCAGTGGCTCGGGTCCTCCCGGGCTCCTCCTGGGGGGACCGCGGGCTTCCAAGGGTGAAGTCTTCATCGACCTCCTGGTGTCGGCTGCTTCGCTTGTCTATCGCCTTTGATCCTCGGTCGTAGAGGATCTCGCCTAAGTCCCAGCGGTCCAGGTCCTCATGGGCTTCTCCCGGGGGAACCGCGGGCTTCCAAGGGTGAAGCCTCCCAGGGCCATCTCCTCAGCGCTGCCTCCCAGCTGCGACGACCACCGTGGATTCCCACAGTGCATCACCACCCATCTCAGCCGACTCAAGAGTCCACTCACCTAATACTAACCCCTTTGGCATAGGATTTCCTGCCCAGTTGGATGAGTTCTGGAGTGACTGAGCACTATCAACATATTGGGTTCCCAGATGCTCTGCCTTTCTGGATCCTCCATGGCTCCTCTGATTTTGGGAGGTCTCCACCTCTCCCCATGTGGCCAGCTGGAACCTACATTCTCTCTTAAAGTGCCCTGGCTTCCCACACCTGTGACACACACCAGAATGCTTAGTGTTTCTTCCTGATGCGTGTGCATTATTTCTGAATTGTCTGGGCAGTTCTTCCCCCCTCCAGTTCCTCTGGGGGGGAGCAACCCTAATTGGAGAGTTGAGTCTGGCCTGAAGGGCCTCCAGCCTTTACTCCAACTCATGGAATCTAGCTTGGTACTCCTTCTCTGGGGTTGAGGTGGATTCATGGTGCCCTCCCCCACCCCTTTGTTCCTCAAGATTCTGGACACAAGCAGGGGTTTTTGGATGATCCTTGAGGGTCTTAACCTCTGGTACTATTCTCCCTTCCAGTTTGAGGTGGGGTCCCTCTCTGTTAGGATAACTAAGAGAGCTCCTCATAGCCACTTGGTCTTCCTCTTCCCTGATTCCCCTCATTACAACAGCAAAGGGAGGAGGGTCCCTCCTCTTTTCTGCTAACCCAATTTTCATCACAGTTACATCTGAATATAAGGCCCCCCTGACTATCTGTTCAATTCGAGCACTGCCCATGTCTTGTGCCGTGGTTGTTCTCTTCCTCACAGCTTTAAGAAGGAGATGCTCTAGATGGGATGCATATTGAGAGAACTTTTCCCCAGGCCTCTGCATGATAGTTTTGAAGTGGATAAAGCAATCCTTTTTGTCTTCTGTATTACCATACATACCTTCTAAAATGTCCAAGCAATCCTGGGCAGTAGCATCAGACTTGGAAAGGGTCAAAGACATTATTGCATCAAGGGCAGGGGCATGCAAACTCCCTACCACTCTATTCTTTTTCTTCAACTCAGTCCATTGACATTCTTGTAGCATCTGAAGGACCAGGACCATCCAGTGGTCAAATTCCTCTTCTCCTGGTGGGTAGGCTGAACTCCTGAGAATACTCTAAACCTCTTGTATGGGCTGGTATCATAATGGGGCTGCAGGCACTTCTCTAATGCCTTCCCCATGGTACAAATCAGTGTGTCAGGGGAATAGGCTGGCTGTCCCGCCTGGGGTAGAATCCCTGCTACATCCTGCAGTTTTTCCTTCACTTCTTAATAGGGCCTGTAATTTTTCTTGCCAACTACCAGGAGGCTGGGATAGAACATCCACCCTCCCACTGGGGTCAAGGGGAACAAACACTTTACTCCCCATAGTGACTAAGGGAACAGATACCTCTTCTCCCAGCAAAACTGTAAGAGGTGGCTTGTTAGGATCTAAATCCATAGAGCAAGTACAGAAAAATTTCCATTCTCCTGTGCATCATCATGAAATCTCCCCCTAACCCTTACTTGCCCAAACACCTGGAGATCTCCTAGGGCCTGCTCAATGGCAGCTGATTCCATGTCCTCGAGAACACAGTTCACCAATATAGCCCGCGGCAAGTTAACCCCTTCACCTCTACACCAATTTTTCAATATCAATACATCCTTAGTATCCATTTTTCTCCTATCTGCCAGTCCTGTGCACAGTAAGAAAAATCAAAATTAATCAAATTGATCCCAGCAGTGCCTCCAAAAATGTATGTAATACCCCTTTGACCGCTTATCTTACTTCCTGGATCCGGGACCAACCTGGCAGGAGCCCCCCTAGGGCAGGCTCCGTCAGTCCTTACGTTCTTGGCGTCTGGTGCCTCCACCTGGGGAAGAAGGTGTTAATGGATGGGATTTCCCTCTCTTCACCCCAGAAAAAGCAGTTGCTTACCTGTAACAGGTGTTCTCACAGGACAGCAGGATGTTAGTCTTCACATATGGGTGACATCATCAGGATGGAGCCCAAACATGGAACACTTTTGTCAAAGTTTCTAGAACTTTGACTGGCACCACTGAGCATGCCCAGCATGGTACCAACCCTGCATCCAGCAGGGGTCTCCCTTCAGTTTCATGTATAGCAAAAGTACGTGCGAAAAATAAAATAACAAATCGCAAGCGTATCCAACTCCACGGGGTGGCGGGTGGGTTCCGTGAGGACTGACATCCTGCTGTCCCGTGAGAACACCTGTTACAGGTAAGCAACTCTGCTTTCTCACAGGACAAGCAGGATGGTAGTCCTCACATATGGGTGAATCGTGAGCTGAGGATGCCCAAGCAATGTACCAAAAGCACCCAAAGACGTGCAACCTGCACAACAACAGGGGTGATTTGGATAACGGGCAGCCTGAAATTCCCAACGGGGTGTTGGAAGGAAGTTGGGTATTAAGCTGAGAATAAATTGCGCAGAACAGACTGGCCAAAGATAGAATCTTGTGTGCCAGCTTTGTCCAGGTAATAATGGGCTGCAAAGGTATGGAGAGAACTCCATGTAGCAGCTCTGCAGATGTCAGCAAGAGGTAGAGACCAAAGGTGTGCTACCGATGTTGCCATTGCTCTAATAGAGTGTGCTTTAACGCGTCCCTGTAGCGGAAAGCCTGCCTGTTGGTAGCAGAAGGAAATAGTCCGCCAGCCAGGAGGACAGGGTCTGCTTTCTCACTGGGATACCCAGCTTAATTTTATCGAAGGAGACAAATAGCTGGGTGGACTTTCTATGGCCTGCAGTGCGTTCCAAATAAAAAGCTAGCACACACTTGCAGTCCAAGGAATGCAGAGCCCGCTCACCTGGATGTGAGTGGGGTTTTGGAAAGAAAGTAGGTAAAATGATAGATTGATTTAAATGGAACTCAGAGACTACTTTTGGTAGAAATTTAGGATGAGTGCGAAGGACCACCTGATCATGAAGGAATTTTGTGTAAGGGGGGTACGTAACCAGCTCCTGCAGCTCACCGATTCTGCGAGCAGAGGTCAAAGCAAGAAGGAAGAGCACCTTCCACGTGAGATGCCATAACTCGTAGGAATGCAGAGGTTCAAATGGAGGTTTCATGAGTCGAGCTAAAACCACATTAAGGTCCCAAGTAGGGGCCGGGGGATGGAGAAGGGGCTTGAGGTGAAACAAGCCCTTCACATAAAGCACACTACTAAGGGTTGTGTCGAAATAGAGACATCCCTTATATCTCTATGGAAGGCGGCCACAACACTGACATGTATTCTAATGAAGGAAGTTTGTAGACCTGACTCCGAGAGGTGCCAGAGGTAGTCTAGAAACTTCGTTGTGGGGTAGGTAAAAGGATCTAACTCCTTTGAAGTGCACCATAATGAAAATCTTTTCCATTTAGAATGATAAGATCTTCTAGTAGAAGGCTTTCGTGAAGCTACCAGGACCTGGGATATCGAGTCCGAGAGATTAAGAGGCCGCAAGATTAGCCTTTCAAAAATTCAAGCTGTCAGTGACAAAGCCTGGAGAGTGGGATGGCGCAGTTGTCCATTCTTCTGCGATATCAGAGACGGATCTGTGCCCAGGTGAATTTGAGGATGGATTGAGAGGTCACGAAGGATGGGAAACCATACCTGATGTGGCCAGTAGGGGGCTATGAGAATCATGAGGCTCCTGTCCCGACATAGCTTCATGAAAGTCTTACTGATGAGAGGAAGTGGTGGGTAGGCATACAGGAGACCTGTTGCCCAGGAGCGGGCGATGGCGTCCCTCGGTGGAGTTTTCTGACTGAGATGTAGGGAGCAGAAGTTCTCCACCTTGCAATTGTGAACCGATGCAAAAAAAAGAGGTCGATACTTGGATACCCCCACTTCTGAAATATATGATCTGTGACTGCGGGGGTCAGGGACCACTCGTGGGGTTGAAAAGTACGACTGAGTCTGTCAGCTAGAACATTGTCCATGCCCACCAGGTAGGTTGCACTCAGTAGCATGGAATGAGAGAGAGCTAAGGCCCAAATTTGCACTACTTCCTGACACAAGAGGTAGGAACCGGTCCCTCCCTGCTTGTTGATGTACCACATCGCTACTTGATTGTCTGTTTGAATTAGGATTGTCTTGTTGAATAAGCAATCCTGGAAGGCTAGAAGGGCATATCTGATCGCCATGAGCTCCAGAAAGTTTATCTGATGTTGCGCTTCTGCTGCAGACCAGGTTCCCTGAGTTTGCAGGTGGTTTACATGCGCTCCCCAACCAAGAGTGGAAGCATCGGTTGTCAGAATTATTTGAGATTCTGGCGCCTAAAACGGCAGCCCTTTGAGCAGGTGGTACTCTTGGATCCACCAAGCCAGTGAGAGACGAAGCTGTCTGGTGACATGGACAATGCTGGACATTGAATGGTGTGCCTGGGACCACTACAGCTCCTCATTTTGACCTCGCGGCTCTGCAACTTTTCACCGTGTGGCAGGTTGGGAACCACCATGCGGTCCTATGGCTCCTCCTCTGCTTCGCTGTGTGGCCCTGCAAATCGCTCATCTTTGCTGCGCAACAGTTGCGAACTGCAGCACGGCCCTAGGTCTCCTCTTCACCACGCAGTGCTATGGCTCCTCCTCTTCTTTGCCGCGCAGCCCTCCACCGCTGCCTCATCTTCGCTGCGTGGCAGGTTGGGAATGGCCACATGGCCCTGCAACTCCCTCCTCTTCTCCGCTGTGGCCTGCGGCTCCTCTTCTTCTTTGCAGCATGGCAGCTCCAGCAGCTCACTCAACTCGATCGCGGCCCTGAGACCACCACCCCCTCCAGGCCACCGCAATGTGCAAGTGCACAGTGGTTTGCGCCGGCCCTGCTTGGGAAGTATTGCTATAGATATCATATTAAAAAAAACTTTTATCCCTGAGAAAGTAAGTAGCATCGCTTCCTTACAGCATTATTACATTAGTGCCTATAAGGCTTCATTCATTCCATGTAAATCTGGCCTACTATATGGCTGTTGCCTCATATGATATAGTCAACAAATGAACATCCATGCTAGTAATATCAGGTTAAACCATTGCAGTCTCCATACTTACCTATTTAATATCAATCTATATGGTAGCTACTGGGAGCCTCCCCCCCCCCCATGCATAACCATAACTTGACAGCCCTCTCAGTGCCCCCCTTATGCACTAGCTTAGTTAATCACAGTAACCACATTCTACTTACCCAGGTTGGTAAGATGCCTGCTGGTTGAAGGTCACCTGCAGGTGCCTCCAGGCCCTTCGCATCAGACACAGGTTTCTCCTCTGGCCAGGCACAGGAAAGAGCTCTCTCCCTTGTTGAACTCCACCAGGGACACCAGATGGACGACGTCCCTGGTGGTGAAATTGGGATGCCTGGCTTGTGCTGGCATCCTAAGCTTATACACCCATACGCAGGAAGTACCACCCTCGTGTTTGCATGCGCGCAGATCAACGCGCACGTGTAGAATGCACATGGATCTGTGCGCCTATACGCACATTCATATCCGCAAAAACGTTTGCGTATTTCCAATCATGCATGCATACTTGCATGCACGATACAAAATACGTTTGCTTTGGTGCACGCGCTCACAAGCGTGTTGATTGGCACACGCACACTCCTTTTAAAATTAACCGGTATGCATGTAAGCGTACGCATGAAATAAAATTTGCGTTTATCTCTGCTCATTCGCCCATACGCTCGTGTATGGGCGCATGCATGCTCAATTTAAAATTAGCCTATATGTCTTCAGTGAGGGACTTATGGCTCAACTATTGCAACCTTATCTGTGCTGTAATACCTGTCCTTGCAGAATGTTGGTGGCATCTGAGACCATGCACGGCACAACATTTCTGTACAATCATGGCGTTTTGATGGGAACCTGTGGGATGGGCCTTTATTTGCAGTGGGCTCACTTTTCAAAAGATTTAACTGGCTAAATTGGGCAGTTATCCATTTAATCTGCCCAGTTTAAAATCTCCTCTGACTGGCTAAACCTATGCACACAAAATTGCTGTGTGTGCACAGATTTAGCTGGTCAAAAAGGGAGCTGGCTTGGAGCTATCCTGGGGATATGTTTCAGAATTTAGCCAGGAAGCATGATATTCAGTGCTAATTGGCTAAATTTAGCCAGATAAGATTTAAGGATTTCAATAGTAGGCCTAAATCTGTCCTGACTACCTTCCTTGAGAGAATAGAAAAATAAAATCCCCTGCCTGCAGACCTCATTTCCTCACTTTTCAATCTGATTATAAAAAGATTGCCAATTGCAGCCTGATGCCCTCCCTAGCCCCGACTCAAAAAGACTTCTTCCAGACTCCCAGGTTTTACTCACCAGGACCTGTAAAGTAAGCCCATAGTGAGGGGAAGACTTTCCTCCTGTCTAAGTGTCCAGAGTTTCTCCGATAATGATGCTCCTCATTGTCCTTTAGCATGTCGCCTCATTGTCCTTTACCTGTCGCCGAAAGAATATCCTATAAAACTCTCACCCTGATCCATAAGGCCCTCCACAACCAAGACATGCACTGGTTCTCCGATCACCTCAGCTTTCACAATTCAAGCAGACCGATAAGGCAACAACACAGGGCTCCCCTCATTACTCCCTCACCCAGACAATCCAAACTTGCTTCCACTAAAGCTTGGGCACTATCTTTAGCTGGGCCTGCCCTTTGGAATAAACTCCCCCCTTATCTACGGCAGGAACCCTGCCCAAAAAAATTTAAACACAATCTAAAAACCTGCCTCTTCAAGCAAGCTTTTGCTTGATAGCATTCCCATCACGCGTCCTACTCATTGTAATTTAACTCTTTATCTAATTATCTAACCATGCCTTTCTTTTGTAAATATCTCCCTCCTTTCTTCTCCCTTTATATTGTATCATATTTCCCCCTCCTTTTGTTAAACTGATGCACATTTGTAATTTAATTGAGGAATCTGTTAGAAATATTATGTTCTCGTTCTTCATTGTATATTTGGTTCAAGTTTCTCTGTAAAGCGCAGTTTGCTACAGGTTGTTTCTTGTAAACCGATGAGATGTTCCCAACGCTCATCGGTATATAAAATCCTCTAAATAAATAATAAATAAATGTGAGCTAAAAAGTTAATGCCTGGTTCAAGACAGGTATCACACTTCAGGAGGCCCAGCCGTTCGAGGCAGGGGGGGGGGGGAAGACTGGTGGCCAATGGGGCACCCCGGCTGATTCAAATTCAAGCCAGGAACCTATGAGAAAGGAAGGGATCGCAGGGTTCAGGAACATTAGGGGGTGGGATAGGGAGTGGCCGACGGAGGACTAGAGAGCACCCTTCCCACCACCCCACAGCGCTAAAGGGAATGGGTTTGGGGGGGTGGGGATTTGTCACAGCCTTAAACTAGCGGCGGCAGGGCCCTCACCGGTGCATAGGGGGGATGCTTTGGTGTTGGGGGAGGGCACCAATGAATACGCATAGGGTGGAAGCTTATGGATGACTTATATGCAATACGTGGTGCAGACCGAGATGATGTTCGGTCAGGGGGGTGGCCAAACGGAGGCCTGGCATAAATAAATAAGTACATAAGCGAGGCCTGCATGGACGGCCAGGGAAGGGATGAGGCGGCAGCACACTGCACGGAGCGGCCAGAGTGGCGTGCACCCAGCGGGTTGCCAGTGGTGTTCCACCTTCACGGAGCGGAAGGCTGCTGCCTGAAGCAAGCGGAGGGGTGGGAAACAGCGTGTGCAGTCTTGCCGGTGGGAGCACAGGCCAACTTTATTGGAAGGTGAATGTTAAGCTTGCTCAAAGTATTTCTGGCTGTTGATGTTTAAGTTAATGTTTGTCTGGCTGTGGCCGTTTCTTCCACTCAATAAAAGAGCGTTATTTACCTTGCATTGCATCTTTGTGGTCAGGGGTGGGATGCCCGGAAGCTACGGCATGCACAGGTCAAGGCCTTTGTGTGCATGTGCTAAATAGTTCATAGAGCAGGGCATAGCTTGCTATTTTTGCACGACTGTTAAAGCTTATGTAACTCCTCCTCAGCCAGGTATCATCTTCTCAGCCTTAGAGAGAGCACTGGTTTTGCTCAGCTAGGGTGGGGGGAAGTACAGTCTCTCTCGGTACCATGGGTTAGGGGACAGGATGACCTATAAGTCCCAAACTGGGCAGAGGACACTCCCATAAAAAAAAACAAACCCATGATGCCTACACCAAAGTTGTGCTCCAAAATCAAAAAACATTTTAATTTGGAAAATAACCGGTTCAGCAAAGTAATAACGTATCCACAGTTTATAGTTCAATATACCAGAAAAAAATGCAGGAAAAGCAATTTAAAACTCACAAAAATTACAGTTCACAGTCCAGTTCAGCAGAAAAAAATAAACAATAGTTCAAAACTCAAAATTACTGTCCTCATTCTCCCATAAAAACTTCCCCAACACAGATGTCCTCTTCACCCTCCCAGATTCTCTGTGGACCCAAGAATAGCTTAAAGTCTCTATTCAATATTCCCCACAGTTTCTTTCAAAATGTAATTTACTCATAAACATCAGGATTGACTCCAGGACAACTTGTCCCCTGTCCCTTAGGCAGATGCAGCTTCCTCAGACCTGCATTGAAGCTCCAGACAGCACTATTCTTCCTTAGGCCTGTAGGCCTCCAACACAGTTCCTTTTCTGTCTCTCAAAACTTCAGCTTCTTCACTTCTCTCAGGTTCCTAATCCTTAAAACAAATCGGAGAAAGTTCTTTTTCACTCATTTTTCAATTAAGCTCTTGAATTCACTGCCAGAAAATGTGGTTAAATAAGCTTAGTGTCACTGGGTTTTAAAAAGGTTTGAATAAGTTTCTGGAGGAGAAGTCCATAAACCGCTATTAATCAAGTTGACTTAAGGGTAGATTTTAAAAAAATACGCGTGCATGTCCATGTGCGCACGCTACCCGGAACGCACACGGATACACAGTTTTATGACATGTATGCGCCGACGTGCACAAGGGGGGTAATAAATTTGCATGTTTCGCGCGACGACGACGAGATTGCGCCTCTCCCAGTTCCCTCCCAGTGCTCCAATTGAGCTGGCGTAAGTTGAGCACGCCGGCAGGCTGCCGGCGTGCGATCCCCCAGTACAGTGGCAAATGGCCGCTGTGCCGGCAGCCTCCAGCCCCATCCCTTTTCTTGGGCCCGGCCCTTCTGCGCGTAATGTTATGCGCATGGCCAGGACCCTTTGAAGATGTGCACGGCACGTGCAAGATCCGGCCGTGCACGTAACCACCATTTTCCCCGCACGCAGGGGATATAAAATTTAGCTGTTAGGGAATAGCCACTGCTTATTATTGGCATTATTAGCATGGGATCTATTTAATGTTTGGATACCTGCCAGGTACTTGTAACCTGGATTGGCAACTGTTGGAAACAGGATGGTGGGCTTGATAGACCCTCAGTCTGGCCCAATATGGCATGTTCTTATGTTCTCAAGATTCCTTCCCGACTTCTGGAAACACCTCAGCTCTTCAGCAAACCTGCACCATTTTTCCCACCTCCAGAACTCCCAAATCCACATGGAAAGCACATTTCATACTTCACTTTAGCACATACCCCTTGCTGGGCTGGACCATATTGTCACTCAACTTAATGGCCCTCAAACCCCTTGTCCTTTGAGCAAACATCATTAGCTAGAACATCCTCCATTATAAAGAATAGCCCAACTCTTTGAACTCACATTGACCTCCTGCAGCAGAAAGTCTCATATGGTTGGACATAGGACCCATTATTTTCTATTGCCAGTGCGCCATCTAGTGGCCAGTAGGGCCACATTTAATTTGCATCTGATATTCTTTCATTAGCATGTGTGAATACACTAATCTCAGGGCATACGCACTAAGGGGTAGATTTTCAGAGCCCTGCTCGCCTAAATCCGCCCAAAACCGGGCGGATTTAGGCGAGCAGGGCCCTGCGCGCCGGGAAGCCTATTTTACATAGGCCTCCCGGCGCGCGCAGAGCCCCGGGACTCGCGTAAGTCCCGGGGTTCTCGGAGGGGGGCGTGTCGGGGGCGTGTCGGGGGGCGGGCCCGGTCGTCGCGGCGTTCCGGGGGCGTGTCGGCAGTGTTTTGGGGGCGGGTACGGGGCGTGGCTACGGCCCGGGGGCGTGGCCGCGCCCTCCGTACCCGCCCCCAGGTCGCGGCCCGGCGCGCAGCAGGCCCGCTGGCGCGCGGGGATTTACGTCTCCCTCCGGGAGGCGTAAATCCCCCGACAAAGGTAAGGGGGGGGTGTAGACAGGGCCGGGCGGGTGGGTTAGGTAGGGGAAGGGAGGGGAAGGTGAGGGGAGGGCAAAGGAAAGTTCCCTCCAAGGCCGCTCCGATTTCGGAGCGGCCTTGGAGGGAACGGGGGGAGGTAGCGCGGCTCGGCGCGCGCAGGCTATACAAAATCGATAGCCTTGCGCGCGCCGATCCAGGATTTTAGTGGATACGCGCGGCTCCGCGCGTATCTACTAAAATCCAGCGTACTTTTGTTTGCGCCTGGAGCGCAAACAAAAGTAGGCTGTTCGCGCTCGTCTGAAAATCTACCCCTAACAGCTTCAGGGACCAGTTTAGTCTGCACGCTAGGACCTTACAGGCTGATTTGAAAAGCATTATTCATGCAAAAATGATCGCATATGTGTGTATGGGGGCCGCACGCAAGCTACGCGAATTTCAGAAATCTGCAAAACATGCATGTATGCATCCGTGCACGCACGAGGAATAAGGGGGCGGAAAAGGGGAGGGCCATGGGTGTCCTGGGGCGGGGCCAAGATTTACTCGCATAACTCAGAATTTAAAAAATGAAACCTGCAGCACGCGTACGCCAAATTTCCGCATAACTTTACTGCTGCTCCTGATGAGGAGCAAGTCTGTAGATCTCGAGTTTTAGGGCTTATGGGACAGGGTAAGGGGTCCGGGTCAACTGGGCAGCAGGCAAGATGGAGAACCAGAGGGGTCTGAAAGACCTCGCTATTAACTGGACAAACTGGTGGACTAATTGGAAAACTGGGAATGTGCCTGACACGAGCATGTTTAAAAATTCGCTGACAAAGGCGTGTAAAAGCCGACCCGGTCCTATTGAAGACCAATGCGCGCTAGCTGTGCTCGAGTAACCTCTTAAAATTAGGAGCATATTTAAGCGCAGTCGGTGCATTTTAAAACATAGGCGCGCAAGTGCGCACACGATTAAAACTTCTAGCTTATCCTTGCTCGTGCACCAATAAGTGTGTGTATAGGTGCACGCGTGCTCGTTTTAAAATCAACCTCACAGTACAGAGAGGCCGATGTAATAAGCTGCGGTAGACTTGCTGTGGGCTTGTGCGCATGTTTTCCTGTGCTAATCTTATGCATGAAATTACTAACATGGTTATCGTGAAAAAAAACTGTGTACACAAACCCACTCAAAAAGCCACAAAAGCTAATGCCATGCAAAAGAGGCAATTAGCTATTCACCGGCAATGCAAAGAGCTGCGCTGGGATTTTTAGCGCCTGGGTCAGGGCAGGAGTTAAGTGTAAGCGCCTTTCCTGGAGGTCGAAAAATTAAGTGGCAGAAGCCAGATGAGCGGGCTGAGAGGGAACAGGCACGTGTCAGAAATGCTGAATGCTTTTGTAGCCTCTTCCATCTCTGCATTTCCCCCGCTCATCGGCATCCGTCATTGCGGCAGCGCGCGCATGTTATAAAATCGGGAGTAGATTTGTTCGCGCCGGGTTGCGCGAACAAATCTACTCCCGCGCGCACCTTTTAAAATCTACCCCATAGCGGGTTATTCCATGTGCATACTAAACGGCCTTGGCATGCATGCACAGTAACCTTTAAAGCTCAATTTTCAAAGCTATATATGGGTAAAAGCGATTTACCTGTGAAAATTGTGCATCTAAAAGCCGTCTTCCCTCAACGTGACTACAAATACCTGTGTTGTTACCAGAGGCTGTTTACATCGGGGAAGGGCAAAATTACATTTTCAACTCTGCTCTGTTTTGCCATGGGGAAGCTAGCCCCAGAAAGAGCAGGTGCAACAGTCTCTGGATGCCTGTCTCCCTTGGCAGGCTGCCAAGTATGCATATATTTTCTCTTTAAAACTTCATGCAAAGTCCTGGGAAGAAGTAATTGGGAGCTGGTGCCAGTGCGAGCAGTCTGATAATCGTTTCCTTCGTGTAGAAGGCTGCAAAGCGTGTGCGGGCCGGACAAATGCTTTGCGGATGGGCTGAGGGTTTTTGTGACCCCCCCCCCCCCAGGAAACAGCAGGGGCTTTGTAGAGGGGCAGAGTGTCCCTACAATATATCTTCTAGGATTAGGGAACTGCAGGCTGTGTCACCCCTCTCTTTTGGCTAGATTCTGGAAAATAATAAAGAAACCGTGCGCTCAGCTGGGTACTGCACTGTATCATTCGATCGCCATATGGGAAGTTCTAATTTTGAACGACGGGTTGTGCTTGCTTAGCCTGAATGCAGACGCAGCCATCTGGAGAAGCTGGAATTAAGCAGGCAAAAAAAAACAAAACACATACCACTTTTTTTTTTTTTTTTTACTTTAAATGACACAGCCATGTCCTACATAAATCTCATTAATGCATCCAAGGAAGGAGCTTTCACCTTTGTTTGTCGTTTTCTAGAGTTTACAATCAGGTCAGTTCCAGATGGTGGCAGCAGAGTTCATAGTTCCTTTCCAAAACCCATTTTTAAATAGTTTTTGTGTTTGTATGGTGTGAATGTATGTGTCTATCTGTATGCATGTAAGTGTATTTGTTTCTGGGTCTCTGTGCATGTTTTTTGGATGTGTATACATTTTTCTGCAGTTGTGTGGAGAGCTGTCCATCTTAGTGACGGAGGATATAGGTAGGAGAGAATGAGATCATGCCCTGACTATGAATGAGGTTCATTCCTGTCATGTTATACACAAAACAAACGCATTTAGGTGCACTAACTCAGGTGTTTGTATGTATGGGTATCTCTGTGTATGTGTTTCTGTATGTGCTTTGTATGTGTGATGGAGTATATGTATATATGTGTGGGTGCTTGTCAGGGTATGTGTATCTTAGTGTGTAGTGATGTATGTATGTGTTTTGTTTGGGTGTGTATATGTATATTTGGGTGTGTACATATCTGCATGTTTATGTTTGGGATGCTTGTCAGGATGTGTAAGCACGTGTTCATATGTGTGAAAGTGAATTTGGGTATCTGGGTGAGTGAGTGGTATATATATATCAGGGTGCATAATTGTGTGCTTTTTGTCTGTGTGTGTGTGTCTAGCTCAGGAGTCCCCAAACTACAGGCCATAGTGCTTGTCAGGATGTGTAAGCACATGTTCATATGTGTGAATGTGAATTTGGGTATCTGGGTGAGTGAGTGGTATATATATATCAGGGTGCATAATTGTGTGCTTTTTGTCTGTGTGTGTGTGTCTAGCTCAGGAGTCCCCAAACTACAGGCCACAGTGCTGTTTTTTTCCAGCCCACCAATCTTTTCCTGACCATGGCCGGCTCACAGAGCAAATGTTTCCTCCTGCCACCATGCAGATCTGTGGCGGTGCTGAAGGCCATAATGCTGGTGAGGTTCCTTACAGAGAGTAAGAAAGATGAAAAACCTGAGTGGAAGCAGATTCTTGCAAGAACAGAGGGAGGTGTGATTGAAGGAGGCAGAGATGTGAAATCTTGTGAGAGTCATGGCCTTGCTTCTGCTGCAGCTTGGCTGAGTGGTTGGGGCTGTAGAGCTGCCGTTGTTGGAGATTTTGGTGAGGAACTGCCTATATTTCCAGGGAGGTAGGCTAAGCAGCCACCACTGCTACCACCATCACTATCTTGCTGAAGCCACTAGCAAGGAACCAGAACATTGAACCAATGTTTTCTCTAGCTAGGGATGGGTATTAGTGCTCGCGGTACTAACAACCTGCAGGCGCCTCTCCTTACCCGCGACCCGACTGCCGTCGTCTCCCCAGGGGCCCGCGCCGCTGTGGCAAGCCGCTGCCGCCGCTCTCCACCTGCTCCGACCTTCCCATGGCTGTGTGGTGGCCGAGACGCTGCCAGCCCCGATGCTCCCGGATGCCCCTTAGCACGCGTGCGCCGAAGCCCCACCTCTTAAAGGGGCTGTGGCGGGAAAACCGGGCCCGGCCCCTAGCTGACGTCAAGACCCCTGGCCTTTATAAAGAAGTCCTCCGGGTCACCCTACGACTTGGCAACAAGTCCTCCTGCTTGCTTCAGGCCTCTGTTTTGGATTTGCCCTACAAACAGCCTCTTTGTCTTCCTGCCGTTACTTCGACTTTGGAACGGATTTGACTTCGCCTACAGCCGCCTGCCCCGACCTCGGAACGGATTGACTTTGCCTACAGCCGCCTGTCCAGACCTCGGACCGGAGCCAACCCTGTTTTCAGCCGTCACCCTACCCCCTCGGTCGCCCTCGGGACCAGCCACACAGAAAGGCCACCTAAGTCCAACCGACCCCAGCACCCAAGGGCTCAACCTGCGGGGAACGTGGGCTGGCCCTGGTGAAGCGTTCGCTTGCCTCTGCTTCCCAACTGGCCTCGCCTTCCGACGGTGGGGACCTATGAGGTTCGCCCCACAGGTTGCGCCAACTCCACCTCGGGCCAAGGGTCCAAGTGCAGCAACACTGGGGCCATGGCCAAGGCCTTGTTTTGGTTCCGGATTCCCGGTGTTGCTTTATTCCTCGGTGGGCGGTGGTGAGCTTGCTTCTCAGCAAGGGACTCCAGGTGCAGCTGAGGGTGAAGAAGGGGGATAAGATAAGTTCTCCAGAAGTAAGGAGAGATAAAGCATCTCTTGTGGGGCCTGGAGAAAGAAGGTTTGAATGGGAGGAGAGGGATCAGTGAGGGAAGGGAGGGAAGGGAGGGAAGGGAGGGAGGGAGGGCGCGAGAGAAGGATGAGTGAAAGGGGAGGGTACGGGGTGAGTGAGAGGGAAGAGAAGGAAAGAGATGAGAAGGGAGGGAATGAAAGGAAGAGGGATGAGTGAGAGTGAAGAGAATAGAGGGGAGGCAAGGGGGTGAAAGGACGATGGGAAGGAAGGGTAGGGGATGCGTAACAGGCGAGGAAAGATAGGGAGTGAAGAGAAGAAAGGGGAGGGAGAGGGGGTGAGTGAGAGTGAATGGGAGGAAAAATGGGGAGGGGAGAGGAGTAAGTGGGAGTGAGAAGGACATGAAGGAAAGAGGGGAAGGGAGGTACAGGATGAGTGAGAATGGAAGGGAGGGGTGAAAAGAGTAAAGGGAAGAGGGGAGCTGAGAAACAGGGAAGAGAAAACAAGGAAAGAGGGGAAGGGAGGGGGTAAGTTGGAGAAAAGAGAGGGAAGGGTTGAGTGAGAGGGAAGGGATGAGTGATAGGGCATGAGGGGAGGGAGGTAGTAAGTCACACCCACCCCCACACCTCCTCCACTCCCACACAGAGCAAATGCAAGGGAAGAGGGAAGGCAGAGGGCAGGGATCCCAGGGCTGTGGCAGGGTTGCCAACTTCCAAGAAATCCAGAGATATTACTGACACTCTCTGCCACACCCCTGGAAACTCTGCCCCCTGCCTCCCCTAGCATTTTAAATCATTAAAAGGGCCAGACATGCTGCCCAGTCCCCAGCAAACAAACCTAGGAGAATCTCCCACCCCCACCTTCTCAGCATATTCTGAAGGGTCCGTTTCTGACCAGCCCTCTCAGTGATTTACAATATTCCATGTGGCCCTTGCCTTGAAAAATGTAGGGACCCCTGGTCTAACTATATATGTATGTGTGAGTGCCGGTTTGGCTGTTTATCAGGGTGTGTGCCTCTGAGCATGTCTGCGAGTTCTGTCACTACCACTAATAGGATTTTCTATTTGAGATGAAAGTTAAAACTTCCTTCAGCAGGTTAACAGGGGAGGAACTAAGGAGGATATTGTCTATTGTCTGAATGTACAACTAAATTGTTGGATGGATTACAGTAACACTGTTTGCTTTTGAAGTAAAAATAAAAATGTAATGAAAGAATATTCAGATGAGATCCTCTTTAGCTCATTCTGCACTGACCTGACGGAGTGGGAGCATAGCTCTGGAAAGCTGTTTTGTCTCAGTAGTTTTCTCCTGTTCCTTTGGGCTTTCAGCTCCAATGGAAACAGACCTGGGATCTGGTACCTTAAGCTTTTGTTCAAAACTCTCTAGGGAATTTTCCCTGGCATAGTCAAGTACGATAAAATCCTTCAGGAAACAAAATGCACTGTGGAATGGCTAGAAAATCCACATGCGACAGGTAAAAGCATGACAGCGGGTGTATGCTACTGGCCACCTAGCCAAGATGAAGAACCAGACTGTGAAATTCAGGCTGAAATTAAAAAGGCAAATACATTTGGTAACAATAATAATGAGAGATTTCAATTATCCCCAGTATTGTTTGGGTCAACATCTCGCTGGGACATGCTTGAGAGGGTACATTTTTCAATGCCTTAAATGATTGTTTCATGAAGCAGCTACTCCTAGAATAGAAGAGAGGAGATCTAGTCCTCAGTGGAACTCACGACCCGATACCAAGGTTTTAGTGTGGTGGGGTTACTAAGTAATAACAATCATAATGCAATCAAATTTGACAATCACTGGAGGGAGGACATTACCTAAAACTACTGCAGAAGCATATAACTTTAAAAGAGGAGTCTATGATAGAATAAGAAAATTAAAAAAAAAACCCCAAAACTAAAAGGAGCAGCTGCAAATGTTAAAAGTTTGCATGAGGGATCGACACTATTTAAAATACCATCTGGGAAGCCCAGATAAAATGTATCCCACACATTAAAAAAAGGTAAAGGAAGATCAAACAACTACCTGCGTAGTTTAATGAGCTGAAAGAGGCAGTTAAAGCCAAAAAGACATCATTCAAATAAAGAAAAGCAGATCCAAATGAAAAGGAAAAAAAAAAACCAAAACATAAGCACTGGCAAGTTGGATGTAAAGCAGTAATAAGACAGGCCAAGAGAGAATTTTAGAAGAAACTTGCCAGAGAGGCAAAAACTAATAATAAACATGTTTTCACGTATATTTGAAGCAAAAAATCTGTAAAGGAATCAGATGGGCCACTAGATGACTGAGATGTAAAAAGGGGGGGGGGGGGTGGGGGGCTCAGGAAAGACATGGAAATAGCAGAAAAACTGAATGAATTATTTTAAGTCTTTACTGAGGAGGATGTTGGGAAAATACCTACACTAACTGTTCAGATTTTTATATGGGCGGAATATTAAATCAAAATAAACATAAACCAATTGGATATATCACATTAGCCATATCTGGTAAAACACTTGGAGCCTTGAGCGTGGGAGGCAAATACAATTGGGGGGGGGGGGGGGGAGGAGGGGTGATAAAGTTTGAATACATATAAAGCACACACGACATGTTACAGTTGTACTTGTTATAGGTTGGTAACTGGATAACTTCATAGTTTATATCTTGATGTTATCTGTTCCATCACATGTACAAGATTCTGTTTGTACGCAAGAGCACAACAATGTATAACAATACTTTGCTCAATAAAAACTTTAAATTAAAAAACCCCAAAAAACATAAACCTGATATATTCTTTATTGATCATGATTTTGAGCAACTAAAAGAAATCTCTGTGATAATGGAAGATACAATAGATCAAACTGACAAACTAAAGAGTAACAAATCACCAGGACCAGATGGCATCCAACCCAGAGTCCTAAAAGAACTCAAACATGAAATTGCAAACATGTTTGCTAGTAACTTATCATTTAAAACAGCCTCAATCCATGAAGACTGGAGGATGGCCAATGTGACACCAATTTTTAAAAAGGACTCCAGGGGTGATCTGGGAAACGTTAGACCAGCAAGCTCCAGGGGTGATCTGGGAAACTTTAGACCAGCAAGCTGGGCAAAATGATAGAAGCTATTTTTAAAGACAAAATCACTAGCCATATAGATAGACATGGCTTAATAAGGAGGAGTCATGGTTTTAGCAAAGAGAAGTCTTGCCATACCAATCTTTTAGAATTTTTTGAATGTGTATATAAACAAGTAGTTAATATAATGTATTTGGATTTTCCGAAGGTGTTTGACAAAGTCTGCTAAGAAAGAATCCTCAACAAATTAAAAAGTCATGGAATAGGAGACAGTGTGTTATTGGGGTTTGGTAACTGGTTAAAAGACAGGAAATAAAGGGTAGGACTAAATGTCAATTTTCCAAATGGAGAAAGTTGGAGTACCATAGGGTTTAGTACTAGGATCTGTGCTACTTAACATATTCATAAACGGTCTGGAAAAGGGAATAATCAGTGAAATGATCAAATTTGCAGATGATGCAAAATTATTTAAAGTCGTCAAAACAGCATTGGATTGTGAAGTACTGCAGAAGGAACTTATGAGCCTAGGAGACTGGGAAATTGAATGGCAAATGCAATTTAATGTGGAAAAGTGCAAAGTAATACACACATAGACAAAAACAAACCCAACTACAGGACCACGAACTGGGAATCACTACCCAGGAAAAGGACCTTGGAGTCATTGTGGACAATGCATTGAAATCCTCAACTCATTGTGCGGTGAGGTTAAAAAAGCAAATAGAATGTTAGGAATCATCAGAAAAGGAATGGAGAATGAAATGTAAAATATCGTATTGCCTCTGTATTGATCCATGGTGCTTCTGCACTTTGAGTATCATGAGCAGTTCTGGTTGCTACATCTGAAAAAGAAAATATAATGGAACTAGAAAAGGTGCAGAGAAGGGCAACAAAAATGATAAAGGGATGGAATGGCTCTCCTATAATGAGAGGCTACACAGGTTAGGGCTCTTCAGCTTGGAAAAGAGACAGCTGAGAGGTGACATGATAGAAGTTTATAAAAGCATGAGTGGGGTGGAACGGGTAAATAAAGGATGGTTATTTACCCTTTCAAATAATGCTAAAACAAGGGAACTCTCCTTGAAACTAACAACCAGCAGATTCAAAACCAGTCGTAGAAAGAACTTTTCCTCTCAGTGAAAAATCAAACTGCAGAATCTGTTGCCAGAGGACTTGATCAAGGTGACTAGCACAGCAGGGTTTTAAATGAGGTTTGGACAAGTTCCTGGAGGAAAAGTCCACAACACATTCAGGCCAATACAGTACAGTGCGCTCTGGTGGAGCGCACTGTTAACCCGCGTTTGGATGCACGTTTTCCACGTGCTAGCTTTATCCATTATTCAGTAAAGGGTAATAGCGCGTGGAAAACGCGCAGCCAACCTCCCTGAAACTAATAGCGCCCGCAACATGCAAATGCATGTTGATGGCCCTATTAGTTATTCCTGCGCGATACAGAAAGTAAAATGTGCAGCCAAGCCGCACATTTTACTTTTAGAAATTAGCGTCTGCCCAAAGGTAGGCGTTAATTTCTCTCGGCACCGGGAAAGTGTACAGAAAAGCAGTAAAAACTGGTTTTCTGTACACCCTCCGACTTAATAACATGGCGATATTAAGTCGGAGGTCCCAAAAGTTAAAAATAATTAAAAAAAAAAAAATTTTAAATCAGCCCGCGGCTCGAAAACCGGACGCTCAATTTTGCCGGCGTCCGGTTTCTGAACCCGTGGCTGTCAGTGGGTTTGAGAACCGACACCGGCAAAATTGAGCTGCTGCTCCTGTCAAAAAAGAGGCGCTAGGGAGAGTGGCCTGCTCGCTCGCCCGCTCTCCAGCGACTTTTCCTGTATCGGCCTGATTATTAGCTAGGTAGAGTAAAAGAAGCTATTGCTATCCCTGGGAGAGAATAACGGGAAACAGATCCATTTTATGGGATCTGCCAGGTACCGTAAGACAGGATGTTGGACTTGATGGACCTTGGCCTGATACAGCATGGCATTTCTTATATTCCTATTTTATCTCCCATTTCCAACTCACTTTAGTCCACCATCACAGTGACAGTCCTCAGCCGGGGGCCAAGCACCAGGGCTCCTTCCAGAATCCTGCAATCCTAAACCCTAAATCCTAAGACACTACATATCACAATTGTGCAATGATTGGGTCTTTCTCTCCCCATGGGCCATGAGTGCTGCCTCTGCAGCACCGCCCGGCCCTGGCTAAACCAGGGAAGCAGAAGATATGCGCTGGGAGCAAACCACAAGGAAATGGCTCTCTTCATAAGAAACTATGGGGCGGATTTTTAAAGCCCTGCTCGCTTAAATCCGTCCGGATTTACGCGAGCAGGGCCTTGCGCGCCGGCGCGCCTATTTTCCATAGGCGCGCCGGCGTGCGCAGAGACCCGGGACTCGCATAAGTCCCAGGGTTTTTTGTCGGGGGCGTGTCGGGGGCGGGGCCAATCGACGTGGCATTTTGGGGGTGGGACGCGGCGTTTCGGGGGTGGGCCCGGGGGCATGGTTTCGGCCCGGGGCGGTCCGGGGGAGTGGCCGCGCCCTCCGGAACCGCCTCTGGGTTGCGTCACGGCGCGCCAGCAGCCCGCTGGTGCGCGCGGATTTACTTCTCCTTCCGGGAGGCGTAAATCCGCGGACAAAGGTAGGGGGAGGGGTTTAGATAGGGCCGGGGGGTGGGTTAGGTAGAGGAAGGGAGGGGAAGGTGAGGGGAGGGCGAAAGAGAGTTCCCTCCGAGGCCGCTCCGATTTCGGAGCGGCCTCGGAGGGAACGGAGGCAGGCGCGCGCCGGCTGCCCAAAATCGGCAGCCTTGCGCGCACCGATCCTGGATTTTAGCAGATACGCGCGGCTACGCGCGTATCTGCTAAAATCCAGCGTACTTTTGTTTGCGACTGGTGCGCCAACAAAAGTACGCGAATGCGCATTTTTTAAAAATCTACCCCAATGAGTCCAGTTCTTAGACTCCTAAAATCATAGATTTATAAGATTAAACCTCCAGAAAAACGTCCAGCCAGAGCTGGCAACATTGCAAGTGATGGCAGTTAAGAAGATGGGGAAAGGTGGTAGAGGTGTTTCATGGGTATTTATGAGATAATATCATAGAGATTGGTTCAGTGATATCAGAGATAAAGAAAGAGAGATGGATGGTGATAAAGCCTGACTTTATGTAACATAGGAGCTGAAGTATTAAAGCAGGAGTGGCCAACTAGAGTCCCTGAGAGTCACAAACCGGCCTGGTTTGCAGAATATCCACAATGAATACGCATAAGATAGATTTGCATACAATGCAATTAACCAAGGTCACAAGGAGCAGACGCAGGATTTGAATCCTGGCTTCCTTGTTTCCCAGTCCACTGCCTTAACCAGTAAGGCTACTCTTACAGGAATCCCCTGCAACTCACAGGCTCCATGCTAACTTTTTTTTCCCAATGCTGTCGCAGGCTGGCCTGAAAAATAGAAGGTGGGGATGGAGGAGAAGAGGGGCAGCGGGGGTGGGTGGGGAAGAAGTGTACAGAAAGGGCTTTCTCTGCAGTTGCCAGGAGACTGCCTCCTCTCTCCCCAAGGAGATCATGTACGAGGTGCTGAAGTCCCAAATCTAGCCCTGCACTGCCCTCTGTATCTGTCCCAAGCATGTTTATATCCTTGGAAGCCTAATGCAGCTGTACCTCCGATGACAGGGCTATAACCATGGCCACTTTGTACAGGGTTACCCCAGCCTTCTTGGAAATCTGATGCAGCCACACCACCACTCTCTGCTCATTGGCTTGTATTCTCCTCTCTTTGTCCCTTCTAAAGTTCCATATGATTGAGCAAACAGTTCTGAAATGAGAACTGCAAACCCGTGGGAGCTGTTGTACTCTGGAGAGGTTAGAATATCCATCTGGGAGGGGGGAAGACGTGCTAGTGATACAGCTGCCATATGGCCTACAGTACGCCATCTGCCAGTTCTGTTCAATCAGGACATTTAACAGATTGAGGCAAGGAATGACAAAGCCCAGGCAAATATAGTAAAGATCAGATTCAGATAACTTTATTGGCATGACAGTTTTACGTGAGTTGCCAAAGCTCAGTGAAAACAGGTCTGCTGAAGCCATTCTTTACCAAGACCTGAGAGAGAAAGCAGGGCTTTCCCATGCTGTCTGTGAGGTGACCGGATATTCTCAGAACCCCCCACCAGTGCCCACATGACCCTGTCTTTATACTGTGTGTGCCAGAACAAAGAGTCACCAGCTGGCTCCAGTTCACCAGGGACAGGCTAAGTTAGTCCTAGTTTTACCCCAGGCCTTTGTTGCGACGGTTTTTCTAAGCAAAGCAAAGTCAGACACAATGGAAGCTGTAATGTTTGGCCTGCTGCGGGAGAATCCCGCAACCGGCCACACTTCACCCAATTGGACGCCGCCGACCAGCCCTGACGCCGCCATCTCCCCAGCCATGCGGCGCTGTCCCCTACTGCGCATGCACCCGCTCCTCTCCTTTAAAGGCCCAGTGGCAGGAAGCGGGGATGCCAGCGCACATAGATGACATCACGCGGCTGGGTATACGAGCCCCAGCTGTGCTCCCTAACCTCGCCTCACCAACAGGTCCTCCTGCACCTTGCAGTACATGTTGTTTGGCCTGACGTGTTCCTCGCCTTGCTCCTGCCGTGTTCTGTTCCTGCCTTGCCTTGACCAGCTTGCTCTGCCTCTGCCAGTCCATCTTGCCTTGTCCTGCCCCATCCCAGTCCCTCTCTGCCTGGTACTGACCTCTGCTACGGACCCAAACTACTCTCTTGACTGCTGCCTGTCACTGACCCCTGCTATGAACCTTGACTACGCTTTGCTCACTGTCTGCCCTGACCCTCAGCCTGGCCCCAGACTCTTCTCCTGACCACCCTGTGGGACACTTGCCTAAGTCAAATGCCCAACCTGCAAGGAAGGGGCTGATAACGGTGGAAGTCCAGCTCTGTCCCAGCCCAGGGCACACCTGCCAGCTGTCAGCATGGGTCTAGTAGATTTGCCTATTGGCCAACCATGCCACAGCACAAGGGCTCATTCCCATTATAGAAGCAAAACCAGGATTGGGCTAGACAAGGAAAGGCCTGGACAGGCAACAGGGAACAAGAAAGCCTAACAGGGTACAAGACTGGGCAAGGTAACTCTAGTAAGCCCAGAGGTAGCAAGGTAGGACAGAGAGGCCCAGGAGATCACAGAGCAAGGCAAGGAAGCTGTGGTAACTTGGGCGATAGCGGATTAGGAAATTGCCAGGAGGAATAAGGAGGCAGACTCTGGGTGTTTCCTTTATGTGCAATTTATTTACAGTGCAAAGCAAATCAAATAAAACATGCAGCTCACCTTAAGTTCAGATAGTACACACATCAAACATAGGAGGTTTTAGCATAGGCTGGCTTCCCCCATACTCCCTGGGGCCTCCCTAACCCTTCTAGGTCCTGAGTTCTTGTTCACTGGTGAGGGGCTCTTTCCTTCACTCATGATTCCTTGTGGGTCTGGATCTGGATCTTAGAACATAAGAACATAAGAAAATGCCATACTGGGTCAGACCAAGGGTCCATCAAGCCCAGCATCCTGTTTCCAACAGTGGCCAATCCAGGCCATAAGAACCTGGCAAGTACCCAAAAACTAAGTCTATTCCATGTAACCATTGCTAATGGCAGTGGCTATTCTCTAAGTGAACTTAAGGAAAACCAGGCGAGACAGCTGTGCCCAGTCCCTTAAGGTGGTCTGTGGGAGTTTCCTATAGACTCCCTCACATACCCTCCCCCTCAGTTCACCCTTGTTCGGGTGAGCACCTGCCTGAACCAGGGACATCTCTCGGGATGGGAAATCTGCATTGATGTTTTCCTTTCCTGCCCTATGTTGTATTTTGTAGTTGAAGAGTTGTAGGACCAGGAACCATCTCATCACCCTCGCATTGGACTTCTTATTTCTATTTATCCAAAGGAGCAGTTGGTGGTCCATTACAAGTGTGAACTGTTGCCCCAGAAGGTAGTAGTGTAAGGCATCTAAAATCCACTTGTCTGCCAAGGCCTCCTTCTCGACTGTTGAATAACGCCTTTCCCGTGGCATCAGCTTCTGGCTAATATATGTCACAGCATGTTCCTGACCATCCTTCTCTTGGACTAAGACTGCTCTTGGACTAAGACTGCTCCCAAGCCTACTTCTGAGGCATCAGTCTGCGAAGGATCCGATGAAGTTTGAACTTATCAGGACTGGTTCGATGCATAACGCCTCTTTCAGAGCCCAGACGGCCTTCTTTGCTTCAGTTGACCCCTGGACCTTCTCCAGTGCTTTGTTTACTAACATCCTTGTGAGAGGCTCCACCTTCTCCAAATAATCTTCAATAGTACCCCATGATGCCTAGGTACACTCTCACTTTTGCTTTTGTTTGTGGGACTGGCCCGCGGGCGATCGCCTCAATCTTCCAGGTCTTCGGATGAACCTTGCCCTTCCCCAGGGTGTAGCCATGATATTGGATTACTTGTCCCCCTAGGAAGCACTTCTTAGGGTTGATCATCAATCCTGCTTTCCTCAGACTGGCATGGCCTGGAGTTGGCTTAGGTATGACTTCCAATCTGGGCTGTACACCACAATGTCATCCAAATAGGTGGCTGCATACCCTTGATATGGCTAGATCAGGCAGTCAACCAAGTGCTGAAATGTTGTGGGGGTGCCATGGAGTCCAAAAGGAAGGATGGTGAACTGGAAAAATCCCCCGGATGTCGAGAGCGCAGTATTTGCCACTGGCATGAGAGGCACCTGCCAATACCCTTTTGTAAGGTCTAGGGTAGAGATGAAAAAGGCTGATCCCAGACGTTCAATCAGTTCATCCACTTGAGGCATCCGGTATGTGTCAAGTTTTGAGACTTTGTTGACCTTTTTGAAATCAATGCAGAATCTTATGCTGCCATCTGGCTTTGGCACCAACACTATGGGAGAGAACCAATCACTGTTAGACTCCCCTATAACTCCAAGCCAGAGCATCTCCTTCACTTTGGTTTCAATGACGTGGCATCTAGCCTCGGGAATCCGATAGTATCATTTCCGCACAACGGCTCCAGGAAGTGTAATGAAATCATGCTGCACTAGGTGTTTATGACGTGGTAGGTTTGAGAAGATCTCCTTCCTTTTGCTTCACCAGTGCTTAAAGTCAGCTATCTGTGCAGTAGACAGCTGCTCCCTGAAAGGAATCTGAGTTTTGTCCACCTCAGGTCTGACCTCTGGACCAAACTTTTCTTGTACCACTCCACACGCCTGTGGAACCCACTTATTCAGAAGCTTTACGTGGTAGATCTGAGTTTTCTTCGTTTATCAGGCTTGGCTATTTTGTAATCCATGGGCCCTGTTTTCTCTTGGCCCTTGCCAACAGGCTAATTGCTTGCTTTCCAAAGAGGAGAGGAGGACAAGGATGCGGTTCCGCAGCTGGAATACTCTTTGGACCATGGGGTGATGATAAACTCGGGCTTGGATAGCCTGAGCCTTCTCTAGGCATAGGCAGGCTGCCTCTACAGATTTTTTTAGGCGATCTTGCACCTGGAGAACATAGTCTATGAGGTCCTTCCTAGGGTTTCCTTTGTCTTCCCAGGTTTCCCAAGCTATGCCCAAAATTCCTCTCAGCCTCCTCCCATACAGTAGTTCAAAAGAGGAAAATCCCATTGAGCTCTGGGGCACTTGGCAGTTTGCGAACAGCACGTAGAGCAGCAAGGAATCCTAGTTCGTGCTGTCTTCATCCACAAATTTCCTCAACATTTGCCCGAGTGTCTGGCTGAAGACGTCAATGAGGCCATCAGTCTGCAGGTGATATACTGAGGTGTGCAGTCTTTACCTTAAGCAAGGTGCAGAGTTGTTTAATTACCATGGACATGAACGGGATCCCCTGATCCATCAGGATCTTCTTTGGCAGTTCAAGTAGTGAAAAACGTCCATTAGGGCAGTCGCCACCATCGGGGTTGTAGCAGTACTGCCTCTGGATATCTTGTGGCATAGTCCAGAATGACGAGGATGTATTTATTTCGAGTAGATGTCTCTAGTGGCCCCACAAGGTCCATGCCCACCCTTTCAAAAGGGGTCTCAATTATGGGCATTGGTATGAGAGGTGCTGCCCATACACTAGCGGGTTTTGTGAGTTGGCAGGTGTGGTAGGTCCGGCAATACAACTGGACCTGTTTATACAAGCCTGGCCAATAGAACAGTGTCAGTATTTTCTCTTGGGTCTTTTCCTCCCCTAGGTGAGCCCCTAGAATATGGCTGTAAGCTAGTTGCATAACCTTCTGGTGATATGTTTTGGGAACTAGGAGTTGTTCTATCAATTTCTTCTCTTCACTTCCCTTTGTAACTCGGTAAATTAGGTCCCCTTTCATTAAGAAATAAGAAAGAATAGGCTCTGTTAGCTGCAACCCAAGGACTGGCTTTCTATCCACCCTTTGATTATGCTCCCGGGACCACTTAAAGGACTCATCCTCCCTCTGGGCCTGTCTGAAGCTCCCCGGATCACCCCCCTTTTCCCACTAAAGGGGCCAGATAAGACATTTTGGGTAGGTTGCTGTTTTTCCCCTGACTCCGATCCTTCCTCTCTGGCTGCTTCTAAATTAGCAGCATAACTGTATTTGTCCTGTCAGTGTTGTTTCCGGTAATTAGGAGTCTTAGAGTATTTATGATACAGATCTGGATCATCCAAGGGAAAGAGTTGTGGAAACTCCAATTTTTCATTATTGTGGCTCGATGAACCCACTGTGAACTGGTCCCATGGGCCAGTTTGAACAATCCTGTCCTATCACCACGAGGTAGGGTAGACAAGAAAGAACTCCCACCTCAGTTTTGTCTTGGCTGACCAGGGTCTTTAGTTGTACCTGGCTTGTTGGATACTGCCATTAGTCCCTGTGGATGTATGCAATAGTTCATCTTTCACTTACTCAAACTCTCAACAATACTATTATCATTGTACATTTTGTTAGGTGGGATCGTTTGAATTGAGGTTCTCTGATGCTCATTGTTCTATAAATTATGTGTGTTGTCTTAAGATCAAAATTTGTTCCCCTGAAGAAGCCTCATTTTGAGGCAAAACTTGGGTCCTAGTCAGGATTGGAGACGTCATGTTTTTGAAGATGTCATTTTTGGAGTACTGGTTGAACGTGGGATTGGAGAATTTGGAAATGTCACGGTCTTGAAGATATCAACTATCTTACCATTTTCAAACAAAAGTGTTAGACGTTTTACAAAATATATGAAATTGATGTATAAAAATATTTGGAAGAATCTGCCTGGGTGTGGGTTAAGATTTGTTATGGATATATGGATTAAGGTGTGGCTGGTTGGCAGATGTAGAAGTATTTTGTATGTATGAATAGGTATGTAATTTTATGGGTGGATTTTAGAGGTTGATTATAGTGAAATGTAAGAATATTTAAGGTTATAAATGTAAAATGAATATGACTATGAATTAATGTCAAATTAACGCGAATTGATTTGAGAAGTTATTTGTTGAAATTGTGAATTAAAAAAAGTATATTGAAATTAATGTACGAACTTGCCCCTTCTGGTGTAGAATTTGTATATATGAAGGGGCATGTATGCGTGTTTGTGAAGGATGGCATGTGTGTGTGTGTATATATATATATATATATATATATATATATGTGAGGGAGGTGTATGTATATATATGTGAATGGGTGTGTGCATGGGGGAGGGAGTATATCAGGGGTAGGGAAAGAGCATGTCTGTGAGTGTGAGTGAGTGTGTGTGTTTAGGAGGAAGAGAAGTGAAAGTGTGAATGAGAATGGGTGTGAGGGTGAGTGGGCATGTGCTGTGTGTGTAAGAGGGAGAGAGGTGAGTGAGCGAGCAAGCATGTGTGTGCGAGTGTGTTTATGTGGGAAAATGAGAGGAGTAAAGTTTAAGTGAGCATGTGAGAATGTATCAGAGATTGAGAGTATGTAAGGAAGAGTGTGTGTGTGAAAGTGATTGTGAACATGAGTGTGTTAATGTGTGTGTATGAAAGTAAGTTTGTACACATCCAATCTCTCGCTCTCCCCCCCCCCCCCATCCCCATTCACGGTAATCTCAGGGTGACTGGAATTGAAAAGTTCCCAAGTATGTTAATGGACTTTTCCTTCAGGAACTTTCCCAAACCTTTTTTAAACACAGCTACACTAATAGCTTTCACCACATCCTCTGGCAACAAATTCCAAATCTTAATTATGCGTTTAGTAAAAACATATTTTCTCTTATTCGTTTTAAAAATATTACCTAGTAACTTCATTGTGTGTCCCCTGGTCTTTGTACTTTTTGAAAGAGTAAACTGATTAACATTTACTTGTTCCATTCCACTCATTATTTTATAGACCTCTCTCATATCTCCCCCTCAGCCCTCTCTTTTCCAAGCTGGAGTCCTATCTTCTTCAGCCTTTCTTCATAGGAGAATTGTTCCATCCCCTTTATCATCTTGTTTGCCCTTCTCTGTACCTTCTCTAATTCTGCTATATCTTTCTTGAGATGTGGTGACCAGAACTGCACACAACACTCACAATGAAGTCACACCATGGAGCGATACAGAGGCATTATGATATTCTCTGTTTTATTCTCCATTCCTTTCCCAATAATTCCTTGCATTCTATTTGCTTATTTGGCTGCTGCCGCACACTGAGCAGAAGATTTCAATGTATTGGATATTTGAAAACTGCCCAAGCCTTATCCAAGTAAAGGTAGCTTGGCTCAGGGGCGTGATTAGATCGGGGGAGTGATACAATGCGATATATATATATATTTGAAAATTTGTATTCCGCATGTATCCTACGTTCACAGTGGATCACAATTCTAAAATCACAATCATAATTGCACCAGTTTTGAAAGGGAACTTGTACTCCTACTTCCTCTGTGAGAGGGTAAAAATACCCACGATCTTTGTGCCATTAATGTATTAATTTGCCATAGACTGGAGTAAGAGAGCTAAACAAAATCCCAGGTCCCCCCAGGAGCTATTATTCCTCTCTAGTACACAAAAACTCCTTCCCCCAAGTTAGACAAATGGCTAGGATCCGGTACCCTTTTTTTTCTGGACAATGACCCTGAAATGTAACACAATCCTACAGTTCAATTAAAAAAAAAAAAAAAATCGATTTCCAAACCTTTCTCAGCACAATTTTCAAAGCTGTCTCCCTGGATAGAGAAATCTTAACCCAGGGAGAGTGACCTCACCTGCTCATAGCTCTCTCTCCTCTGCTTGGCTAAAACATGTGGGGGCTTCCATGTAATGGGTGCTGGTGACCAGGTTAAAAAGAAGCACACCCAGGGGAGGGGGCGGGAGCGGGTGTTTAGGTCAAAGGAGGCAACTGCACACATACAATGATACTTTCAACGATTCGCATGCTCTCATGCCCTGCACAAACAGCAGGTGGAAGGCACATGTATTGTTTGTCTGCACGTACTTACAGCTCGTGATTAGAGAGAGACCACCCCAGATAGCACAAGTGTGTGCGCGCCGTGCAGTTGGGCGGCTTACTCAGAATTGCCCCGTGTCTTCTGTTTTTTTCCTCCATCTTCCTGTCTTTTGATGCCATCTTTCTTTCTTGTCTCTTTCTCCTGGCTCTCTCACTTTCTTCCTGGATCATTCATTCTTTCCCATATTTTATTTAGATTCTAGTGAAAAGTGCCTGGCGTTGCTCAGGTAGTCTGGTCTATAACAGCCAGGGTGTGTATATGCCCCTATGTGTGTGCGTGGATTCCTTTGCCTGCGTGTGTATGTGTTTGGGGGGGGCTGTGTTTGCTTTTGTGTGTGTATGCATGTGCCTGCCTGTGCGTCTGCCCTTGTGTGTGTGCACATGCAAGCCGGTGTCTGCGTGTAAGCCTATGCCCACTCATGTGAGATTATGTGCTCTTATGCATGCTTGTGTGTTCTTGCACAAGCTTGTGTTCACTTGTGTGAGCTTATGTGTGCCTATGTGTGTGCGACTATGCCTGCCTGTCCATGTGTGGGAGTGTAGCAGATAGAACATATTAGTGAACAGTACCTGGCATTGCTCGGGTTATCGGGTTAATTACTGCCTCTCTGTGTGTGTGTGCCAGTGTGCCTATGCCTGTGTGTGCGCATGGGTGCCTATGCCTGTATGTGTCTCTACCTGTGTGTTTGTCTACCAACAGGAGCAGGGCCAGACTCTGGGGCAAGGCTGTACTGGATCTTCTACTTGGACCAACCACCTATCCCTCAGGTTGAGCCCTCATGTTCTGGTGGTCGGCAGGACTTAGCTGGAACAGAAGAGTGGGCCTGGAACTGGGAACACAGCTAGTACTGGAGACACGGCCTGGCGCTGGAGAAATGACTGACATTGAAGACAGATAGTACTGGAGACAAGGGCTGGAACTGGAGACAAGGCCTGGAGCAGGAGACATGGTGGGTTTTGGAGGCAGGCAGGGCTGGAGATAAGGACTGGGTGGAAACCGGGGAAACAAGGGTTAGACCTGAAGACAGGACAGTAACTGGAGACAATGCCTAGGACTGAAGACAGGACTATGACTAGTAACAAGGCCTGGGCCAAGACTAGTACTGGATCCCAGGAACTGAGCAAGGAACACAAAGACATGAAACAAGGAAGTAAAGTACAGCAATATCCAAAACAAGGTAAACAGACAAGAAAGCCAAAGGCAGGACTAGGTGAGCCTAGAAGGCCTGAAGGCCATAACTCAGGGCAAAAAGACTGAGGAGACCACAAGATAGAGCTGGAAGGCCGAGAAGGCCATAAAGCAAGGCTAGAAGGAAGGTCAAGGAGGCCAGTGGCAAGGCAGGAACAAGAAGGCCAGAGTGGCCATGCAGTAACAAGGAAAGCAAGGTGGGCCAATGGAAGGAGCCTTAATGAAGATGCACTGAGTTGTGAGAGAGGAAGGGCTAAATAGGGCTGGCCCTGCTGAGTCATGGAACCATGGAGTAGGTGACTTGAGCAAGAGAAAGCATGGTTTTGTGAGGACCTCTGTTGGCGAGGAGGCTGCCTAGCAGGCAGAATCGTGACAACACAGTGCACCTTCCACTGTTCTGGGTGCCACCTGTTTGCCACAGACAGTCACGACAATGTCTTTGATCAACTGACCAACACAAGCCTAGATAGATATTACTTTTTTTCTCCCTTTCTCTTCTCACTCCCCCCCCACTTCCCTCTCATATTCCTTCATAAAAGCACAAGAAATGCCATACAGGGAGTGAACAATAGATCATAGAGCCTAACATCTTGTCTCCGATAGTGGCCAGTCTCAGGGTGCTTGGAAGAAGTACTGAACGGATCCTAATGAGGAGATACATTCTTTGTTGTTCACTCCCAGTAACTAGTTCTTAATGGACCTGTCCTCCAAAAACTTGCAATAATCTTTTGTAGTTCTTGCTTAGACGTATAGGGGACCCCTATTAGAAAAGGACCCTGCAGTATAGCTTAGAAAACCTTGTGTGTTTGGAGACCTCTTGTGTGGGTGCTAATCTCAGCATGCTCTAGATTCAGTGAGTCAGAGTTCTGAGCTGGAGAAGGAAGGAAGGACTGTGCAGAAGAGCTGCTATAATAGAGGAGAAAGCAAACAGCATGGAGAGGCTGATTCACCCTCCTGCTTCTTAGCTGGGCACCCTATTGCTCCTAGGGAGGTTCATGCAATATATCCAAGCAGAATCTCCCTCCGAGAGATTCTTTCCTAAGGCAACTCCTAGATATTTGAGTAATGGACTGTCTTCCCATCTGAGGTAAAGAAGGGAGAAACAGGTTAACCTACAACAGGGAGCTGGGACAAAAAAGGAATTTTTGTTTACAGGAAAGGAATATCAGATCATGAGGACAGAGATTCAGCATAATGCTGAATATTCTGTATTGCTCCTGTGGGAGGAATGAACTACTGGTATAGTTTATTTTAAGAAGTGTCCTATTAAATTTGGAAGCCATTAGTTCCAGTACTCTGAACAGATTTCCAGGACTGTATTCACTGGCAGTTTTCCTGTGAAATGCAGCTTGTACACAAGTTGTTCATGTAAATAAAGTCAGCTTAGTTGGGAACCACATCAGAAGTGTGGTCTGAAGCTATTCTTTAGTCTGGTCCAGGAGTTATACCTTGCCACAGAGAGGATTGGTCATCTTTCAGAGTTAAAGGTGAATTTTCAAAACATTACATATGTAAAAATTAGCATAAAGCGTCTAGTTGCGTATTACGTATTTTATAAAAGTCCAAAATATGCGTGTATTTTCACTTCCACACACACACACATATATACATGTGGTCTAAGGGTTTTCCTGGGCCAGGCCAGCAGCTAAGCATGTAAGTTGCTATTTTAAAAGACAATTACATGGGTACATTTTCCAACTTATTCGCGCATTTTTACACTTGCTAATTATCTGGTGTAAGTGATATTAAACGTGCTTATTGTATAGTACTGATTGGGAGCAAGGCCAGTGCAAGGGGAGTAGGCGTCCCCTCCCCTCCAGTCGCACTAAAACACCTCCCTGCCACGCTCCTGGTCGTAGCCCCGACTCCTATTTCCAGAGGCGGGGGGACCACATGCTGCCGCTCCCCCATCCCCTGCGCCACCCCCCAAATTTAAATAAAATAACCCCTCCATCCTCCCAACTTCCCCCCCCCCCCAAGACTCCCGAAAATCCCTGGTGGCCCAGCGGGGGCCAGTAGGCTCCTGTCACATGGTAAGGGCTAAAGGCCACCGGCGCCATTTTGGTTAGTGTCAGCTGACAGCCCGGGAGCGGCTGATTGCTCCCTGGCCCCCTGCTGGACCACGGAGGTTTTCATGGGTCTTGGTGGGGGGGGGAGGGGGTCGGGAGGGCAGCGCGACGGGGGGGGGGGGGGGGGAGGCAGGGTGAGGCGGGGGTTGGGCAGAATTTTGAAGGGACACTTTTTGCCACTTCAAAATTCTGCCTCCTGAAACATCCGCCTCACCCTGCCTCTTTGGCTCGCGAGCAGTGCCCCCTAAAGATTGGCACTCTAGGCCCAGGCCTAGCTCACCTAGTGCTTCCACTGGCTCTGATTGGGAGGGAGATCTAAGTGAACTGGAGGTAGTTCAGGATGAAGAACCAGGAAGGTCTCAATGACTTGGAGAAGGACTGGGAAAACTGGTGGACTAATTGGTAAAACTGTCAATTTAATCGACACATGAATGTTATAAAATACACTAGCTTACACAGGGAAGTCCTATTTTATTTTCATGCGTAAAATATCCGCAGGTATAATTTTTAAATAGGTGGATAAAATGCACACGTTCAATGAATTGATATATATGGTTTCAGTGCATTGCATGTATTCGAGTGTAAGCCTACATACACTCGTATGCTGCAGGGTGAAGATATGCGTATTTTATAACACACATGTATATCACACATGCGTGCTATACTATAGTAAATCTACACGCGGCCATATACATGCATATATGTCGCCGCAGAGAGTTGTTTGAAAGTTATCCTCCCTGTGATGCCCCATCCATGGTACACAACCCCACCTGACTGACCACACATACAGAAATAGTCCCAATTGTATTGGATGCCAACAGCTTGATTAAAAAGAACATCCAAGCACATCTCGGTGTGTCATTTATACATATTACACCCTATGAGCTTCAGCTGGCTCTCTTTGGCACAATGCAAGCAGTAAATAAGGACATTAGCAGTAATTTAAGAGACTGAGATTGTATCTAACATCCCCTGGCTTACTAGTGTGAAGTTCATTCCGTTCATAGTATGTGCAAAACAAACCCATTTGGAAACATTACCCTGTAAAGGACCCTAAACCAGTAAGCACAGTGTGCATGGTTACCCTTTTCTAAAGCTACTGGCCTTGACCACATTCTCTGTCAACAAATTCCACAGCTTAATTGTTTGTTGGTTGAAAAGTGACTATCATACTAGGCATCATCTATGTAATTTCATACTGCAGACTTTGCCTTATTTATAATCATCAGTCACTGATAGCAATAAGTGAAATGTCCACTTCAAAAAAAATGTTTTTGTCTTTTTCAAATGCAAAAATAACTTTAAAAAGTCCATATACGGATTACTTAACTTGTTAGAACTTAGTAGTAGCCATACCACTAGTCACATTCTAGATGGTCGGTCTTCTCTATTCCCCTCCACGAAATTGTACTAATATTTTTTTCATCGCATTCACGATCTCTCTCCAGTCTCCTAGTCTCCCGACACGGAGCTGTATTTTGGACCTTGCAGTCCTTTGTCAAGGGAACATTCTGCGTCAGAGATAACACAAAAATTTATCGCAACTTTTTTTCAAGGCATAATATTAGCAATTTTCACATTGCATCCTAAACGCTTTTCCCCTTTGAGCAGCACACATCTACAGACCGGGATTGGTGGTATACTCACAACATGGCGTTTCGGTGTTTCTTTCTCCTTGTTGATTTAGCAACTAAACCGGAACAGGATTTAAATTGCGCGCCTGTCCGTCCCACTTGCAGTACGTCACTCGATACCACCCCCTTTATGTGGCTTGTTGTCAATCAACCTACATACATTTGTCCTAATGAAAAGCACCTTTTTCAGATAAAGCCATGCAAATTGCAGCTTTAATTAAACAACATTGGAATGTGCTTAAACCACATCAAGATATTTTTTCAGCTCCCCCACTGATTACTTACAGCAGAGGAAAAAACTTGGCCGATATGTTAATACATTCTTTTTTGAGACAGGCAAGAGGTATCGATAACATAGGTCCTCAGGGACATTGGGCATGTGAACATTGCTCAGTATGTAAGCAAGCAATTACTGTAAAGGATTGGAAAGATGTCCAAGTTCATATACATTCTTTACACTATCATACCGACTGTCTATCTACAAACGTCATCTATCTAATCGTCTGCCCGTGTAACTTGTATTACATTGGCCGTACCAAACGGATAAGGACTAGACTGGTGGAGCACCGAAGTTGTATTGTTACTGGAAAAATTTCAGCCCCGATGGTAGTCCATTGTAAAGAGAAGAATCACACCTTTGATCATTTACGATGGAGAGTATTGGAACAAATTCAGCCCAATTTGCGTGGTGGGGATCCGAATAAAATCCTGAATTATAAAGAGCAACAATGGATTTTTTTGTCTTAACACAGTGGCACCATTTGGTTTAAATCTCAACATAGAGTGGTATTCGTTATGCTGAAAGGTGCTTTTCATTAGGATGGTTGTATGTAGGTTGATTGACAAGCCACATAAAGGGGGTGGTATCGAGTGATGTATCGCAAGTGGGACGGACAGGCGCGCAATTTAAATCCTGTTCCGGTTTAGTTGCTAAATCAACAAGGAGAAAGAAACACCAAAACGCCATGTTGTGAGTATACCACCAATCCCGGTCTGTAGATGTGTGCTGCTCAAAGGGGAAAAATGTTTAGGATGCAATGTGAAAATTGCTAATATTATGCCTTGAAAAAAAGTTGCGATAAATGTTTGTGTTATCTCTGACGCAGAATGTTCCCTTGACAAAGGACTTCAAGGTCCGAAACACGGCTCCGTGTTGGGAGACTAGGAGACTGGAGAGAGATCATGAATGCGATGAAAAAAATATTAGTACAATTTCGTGGAGGGGAATAGAGAATACCGACCATCTAGAATATGACTAGTGGTATGGCTACTACTAAGTTCTAACAAGTTAAGTAATCCATATATGGACTTTTTAAAGTTATTTTTGTATTTGAAAAAGACAAAAAAAATATTTGAAGTGGACATTTCACTTATTGCTATCAGTGACTGATGATTATAAATAAGGCAAAGTCTGCAGTATGAAATTAGATTGATGATGCCTAGTATGATGGTCACTTTTCACAAATGACATTTTTTTGCAGCAAGATTCAGCGTCATTGAAAGTGTATAATTTTGGATAGAGGCTGGTATTTAGGTTAAGCCTTTGAAACTACGTCAGGGAAATATGCAGGTTGTAAGGAAAAGTGCATGTTGCACTGGTTCAAGAAACCCCTACACAACAAGGGGTCACCTGCAAAACGAGGGGGTGCCAGCAAAGGCACTTTAGGCCAGAGTGGTGACGCATGTGAAGAGGGGCTTGGCTTGACAGGCGACGAGGCAGAGTCCAGCCGATTGTTCAATAGATTTATGACGTTAGCCAGAGTCTCCAGAATCTTCTGCTGTTCTGTACTTCGCTGGGCCAGGCCAGGGATGGCATGGAGTGCTGAGACCTGTCCGGGTCCATGGACTTGGCAATCTGTCATGGTCTGTGGGTATGTGGGCTCTGGGCCGAAGTGAGAGATGGTACCACCAATGGGGAGAAGCCCCGTGAGCCTCACTGTCGGAAGGTGAGGTCTCGGTTGCTGGGTGTGATGGACAGCAGGAACTGGAGGGAGAGAGAGAGACACACTACCCACCGAGCGGAGAGTGCAGTAGAAAGTCACACAGACACCGGGGTGTCACATAGTCTGTAAAATGGGGTATACCCAAAGGAGGCTTCCTTTGAAGAGAAGATCTGGCAATGATCCGCAGAGCGGGGTACACTGGTGAGGGACATCTGTAGAGATGATACAGCAATGGTCCGCAGAGCGGGGTACACCGAAGAGGGTTCCTCTGTAGAGCTGATACGGTAGTGGTCCGCAGGGCGGGGTACACCGATGAGAGCTCTTGTAGAGATGAAATGGTAGTGGTCCGCAGAGTGGGGTACACCGATGAGAGCTCTTGTAGAGATGAAATGGTAGTGGGCCGCAGAGTGGGGTACTCACAGTAGAGATGCAATGGTTCCAGGGGTAGCTCCGAGGAGCGGGGTAAGAAGCGGTCTTCAGCGCAAGGCCCTCCAGGAGCGGATAGCCAGAGACGAGAAAAGGGTCCCCGAGGAGCGGGGACCCAGGAACGTCTCACGCCGAGAAGGCCAGGAACTGGAACGGAAGTCCGAAGTGAGCAAAGCGGATTCAGCAATGAGGGGTGGGGGGCGCCCCCAAGGTTCCCGCCATGACGTGCTTAAGACTGGCCCGGGAGCGTGCACGCGCCTAAGGAACTCCAAGGGCAAGATTGTGGTCGGTAGCGTCCACGTCGACCACGGAGGCCCGGGAACATGAGCGTGTGCAGGTCAGCATAAGCTGGCAGAGGCCACAATGCTACACATTGGAGACAGTGAAGTGAGAGACCCTCACCAAATACAGAATAAAGAGTCCATAAACTGTATAAACAGAAACATGCTGACAACAACTGCACTGGAAACTACAATAAGCCAGATTCTGTATGCAGTGCAACAATGGAAAAACAGAAACATCAAAAAATAAAATCAAGAAATATAAATTATCAATAATACTAAATCCATATTAATAAAAAAAAAAATGTCAAAACAGCTGAACAAAATATTTTTATTTTCTGGAGTACAATTAAACACTTTCTCTGTAAAAAAAAACAACCCAACCTCATATATAATTTGTTAAATATTCCAGAATACCAATAAAATATTTTACTTCAGCAACAGCAACATATTTTACAACATCAAATAATACCCAATAATTAAAACGTCTAAGGTTTTTAAAAATTCCTCAGGTCTCAATACCTGGGAGCTTTTGATTCCAGTCACCATGAAATTGTTGTGGCTTAGTTAGTGGTGCGGAAGGAGAGGAGACACAGACTTTCTCCTCCCTCTCATGTGCTCACCTACAAATACTGATACACACAATCCCACATATACAGACACATGCACACTGGCTCTTTCACACTCACTTTCATAAACACTTGCTCATGGGCTCATACACACACGCTTTCATTCTCCCACACATGCATGCTTTGATGTATAATACTTTCTCATGCTCCCAGACACACGATCTCTGAGAAGAAAACGCTCTCACACATACACACTGGCTCCCTTGTACTCTGTAATGCTTACACATATGCATGCTGGCTCATCCGCACTCTCTCACACTCATACACATGCATGCCCATTTACACACATTCTCTCATGCTCACACCTACTCTTATGTTCACACGCACTTACTTTTCACCCCCTGGGCATCTGAATTAAAAATAAAATGCTTTTACTTACACTGAATCGGGGGGGATCCAGGCTGGATTGCCTGATGTTAGTTCTGGAAGTGGCCAATCGTGTGGGCTGACAGGCCTCAATGCTGGGAGGGAGGAGGGGTTGGGATATGGGTTATTTTTTTTGCCATGGCTAAGCTTAAGAGGGGCCTAGGAGCAGACAGCAGTGCAAGACCTTCAGTTGGCAGTGAGGCAGTGGAGCAGGAGATCTGCTGGCTGCCTCCCTGACATGAAGCCGCGAAGGTACTTCCTGCGGCCGCAGTAAAGCAGGGGGAGGAGCACCTGAGAAGAGTAGGGAGCAGGAGCCAGGCCCATGTGGCCGCGATGCCAGTTAGAAAGGAGAGCGGGATCTGCAACTCACGCCTTTATCCACGTCATGGCGCTGCCCAACAGATCTCGGCTGGCGACAGCAGCTTAGTTTCAGCCCAGGAGACTGCCTGGGCCCTTGTAGAATGAGCCTTGACCTGTAGAGGTAATGGCTTTCCTGCCTCTATGTAGGCTGCCTTGATTACTTCTTTGATCCAGCGAGCTATGGTTGCCTGCGATGCTGCTTCTCCTTGTTTCTTTCCACTGTGAAGTGTTAGGGTTTTGAGGTGTTGGAGTGGATTTTTGGGTACTGCGGTGATGACCACACCCATGGGGAGGAGCCCCATGAGGAGCCGCAGTACTGGGCTAGATTCAATACACGGAAACACAGTGAATTCGTATTTATTATACAGATTGATGGTACTGCCCAGGGGTGGCAGTAGTGAGGTAACCCAGTAGGTAGTCCAGGGGTCCTCGGGAGAGGAGACCAGTCCCACGTTCGTGTGGCAGCGCTGAAGCTGTAGATGATATAAGTTGAGAGGTTAGGTTACTCACTGAAGTAGATAGCTGTATAGATGATATCCCGGCAGGCAAAAGTAGTAGAACTATAGGTACCAAGTAGGGAGAGCAGGCCCTCGAGGAGCGAGTACCCAGTATCCCAGTTAGGTATCTGAAAGAAAGCACAAGGGCCCCTGAGGAGCGGGTACCCAGGTTAGAGTTGATTCTGAAGGGTAGAAAGCTTGCAGCTGTAGCTGGGAGTGGCAGAGCAGCTTAGACCAGTGCAGTACGAGTCCGAATCCAAGTCTTTGCTAACTCGATTAGTCAGCAACGAAGGGAAGGCTAAATACCTGGATGGTGTGATGTCACTCAGAGGGGACGCCCCCAAGATTCCCGCCATGACGTGGATAAAGACGTGAGTTGCATGTGCGCGCGCAACCTAGGAGGCCTTCAGGAAATCCATGGTGAACACCATTGCCATTGCCGTTCCGGGGACACCGGAGAGAGCGGCATGAAGACTCGGCAGCAGCCATCTTCCCAAGGCTTGAGGAGAGAGAGTGAAGAAAGGTGAGGCATAGAGGTCGAAGTCGTCTGAGACTGACAGACGCAACATGAAGATCGAACAGATGATCTGTTTTGCGCAAAGGTTCCGATCTTTTCAAGTATTGGACTAGGATTCTGCCGACATTCAGGTGGCGAAGTAGGCGTGAGTCTTCAGAGTCCTTGTGCTCATTTGGAGAAGGTAGCGATATGGTTTGGTTCATGTGGAACTGGGAAACCACTTTCGGTAGGAAAGATGGTACAGTACGCAGCTGTATGGTGCCCAGCATGAACCTGAGGAATGGTGCCCGGGAGGATAGTGCTTGAAGTTCGGAGATGCGCCGAGCTGAACATATTGCCAAGAATGCCGTCTTTAAGGTCAGGAGATGTAGTGACAGACCACATGTTGGTCTGAAGGAATCTCCTGCTAGAAAGTCTAATACTAGATTGAGGTTCCATAGAGGCACTGGCCACTTTAGGGGTGGTCAGAGTTGCTTAACCTCTTTCAGGAAGCAGGACACATTTGGATGAGTTGATAGTCTGGTACCATCCACTTCGGATGTGAAGCAGGCCAGTGCTGCAACTTGGACCTTGAGGGAGTTGAGAGACAACCCCTTCTTCATACCGTCCTGCAGGAATTCCAGGATCGTGGGAATCTTGGCTGTCCGTGGGGGGAGACTGCGGTCTTCACAGCAGGCTTCAAATACTCTCCAGATCCGTATGTAAGACAGGGATGTGGAGAACTTACGTGCCCGGAGCAGGGTGTCAATCACGGCCTTTGAGTAACTGCGCTTCTTCAGGTAAGTCCTCTCAAGGGCCATGCTGTAAGAGAGAATCGAGACGGATCTTTGTGGAAGATCGGTCCCTGCTGGAGAAGGTCCCTGTGTGGAGGTAGACGCAGAGGGTTTCCCACAAGTAGTCTTCGCATGTCTGCGTATCATGGCCGTCTTGGCCAGTCTGGGGCGACTAGTAGAACAAGCCCCCTGTGATGCTCTATCTTGTGGATGATCCTGCCCAGAAGTGGCCAGGCATACAGAAGGACTTCCCTCTGGCCAGTTCTGGACAAGAGCTTTGATTCCCTGGGATTGTGGTTCTCGCCTGTGGCTGAAGAACCTGGGAACTTGGGCATTGAGACAGGTGGCCAGTAGACCCATGACTGGGAGGCCCCAGCGATTTACTATCAGCTGGAAGGCCGTGTTCACCAGCGACCATTCCCCCGGGTCTAGACTCTCTCTGCTGAGGTAGTCCACTGAGACGTTGTCTTTTCTTGCGATGTGGGAGGCTGAAATCCCTTGCAGGTTTATTTCCACCCACGCCATGAGGGGGTCTATCTCCAGAGACCCTGCTGGCTCTTGGTTCCTCCCTGGAGGTTGATGTAGGCAACTGTTGTCACGATGTCCGACATAACTCTGATTGACTCGCCCTGGAGTCTGTGGCTGAATCGCAGGCACGCTAGTCTGATTGCTTGAGCTTCCAGGCGGTTTATGTTCCATCTCGCCTCTTCCTCGTTCCATTGTCCCTGGGCCATCAGTTCCTGACAGTGGGCTCCCCACCCTTGCAGGCTCGCATCTGTGGTCAGCAAGATCCAGGTCGGTGGGATAGGTTTACTCCTCTGCTTAGGTGGCCTTCCTGCAGCCACCATTGGAGCTGGTCCCGAACTTCTGCTGGTAGCTGGAGGTGAACTAAGTAGTTCTGGGATGTTGGGTTCCATCGTGACAGTAGGAAACGCTATAGCGGTCGCATATGGGCCCTTCCCAGCGTAACAACTTCCAGGGTTGAAGCCATGAGGCCGAGGACTTGAAGGTAGTCCCATGCCTTGGGATGAGCGTAGGTCAATAGTTTTCTCAATTAACCCATCAGTTTCCTTCTCCTTGGAGGGGGGAGGAAGACCTTGTTCTGTTTGGTGTCGAACCGGACTCCCAGGTACTATAGTGACTGGGAGGGCTGTAGGCAGCTCTTGTCTGTGTTCATGACCCACCCGAGCTTCTTTTTTGTGTTTAAAGAATTTATTGTCAATCAGTGCAAAACAATGACACAAAACATCAGCATATAAAAACAGAAACAGAAAGTGTAATACAGAACAGTAAGTGCAATTTGGTAGCATCAACAAACTGCTAGAGGAACCAATACATTCCGAACCAAAATTGACCAAATTTTTAATTATACAGTCACCCCCCACCCCAGTACTCCACCCCCCACCCCCCTTACACACTGGGAATATATATATCGGCAAGGAAGTAATGGATGGAAGAGTTGTATGGAAGATTTTAGCCTGGGAGAAGGAATGAAGTGAGACCACCAATAAATTGAAGGAGAGGTAGCAAGCATATGGGCAAAACAGCGACAACTATAACAGAAAGGGCATATCCCACGTATGCGACCAGAGTAAGGGCTCTAGTGGATAAGTTTATAGCTGAGGCCCAGCCCCCGAATGAGAGTGGCCAAAGTAGCTAGATAGGCTTAGATATACTAGATCAGGACCTAGAGCATCGGTGACATTCATTTATGTAGACATGCTTTGGAGCTCGAGCCACTTGTTGTAATGACCCCACATCCTGTCAAACGCTACCAATCTGTCTCTGTGTACCGCAGTAAGTCTGCTAAGTTGGTAATATGTGTATAGTCTGCTTTGGATTTTAGCCAAACTGGGGGCAGTGGCGTCCTTCCAATGGCAGGCTATCTCCATGCGCGTCGCAATAAAGACTTGCAGCAAAAATTTCTGTGTCTCTTTATTGTGTCCAAGTAAGGGTAGGCCTAGAAGTGCGTGCATCGGTTCAGCTCTCACCGGCTCCAGTACAACCGCCGAGAGCCAACCCAAAACCTCTCGCCACACTGTTGCTACCTTGGGGCATGCCCACCAGATATGATAGTAGGTTCCGGTGTGTCCGCATCCCCGCCAACATTGGTCAGATATCGTGGGCCGAAACTTATGGAGACGCTCTGGTGTGTAGTGCCACCGGTAAATCAGCTTATAGCAGTTTTCCTGTAAACTGGCCGACACTGAGCATTTGTGAGCAAGGGAATAAATAGAATCCCATTCCATATCCTCTAGAGGACATTGAAAGTCTTGTTCCCATAATGTGCGATGGCGTGGAGTCTCCTTCAGTAACCCATTAAAAAGGCCATATATCTTGGATATGACACCCCTGATGGTAGTAGCATATTTACAATAGGTCTCGAACAGGGTGCTTGTCAGTTTTAGAGTGCCCCCCCGTAGCCCCCGCTTAACAAAATGGTAAAGTTTGGCGTAGTGCAAGAAGTCCCCTTCACCCAACTTATATTGATTACATAACTGTTCAAGAGTGTACAGGGACCCCTGAAACTGAACATGTGCCAATTTAATGATACCTGCCGATATCCAACTCCGCACAATCGGTGATTTGTCAGAGAGGTGGTAGACAGTATTCGTGTGAAGGTGTGTCAAAGTAGAGTACCGTTCAGGCCCCACCAACTTAACCTTCCAGTTAAGCCATACCTTTAGGGTGGTGCGGAGAGAGATAGGCATATATTGAATCTGTACCCCAGTCAAAGGTGGCTGCCAAGGAAGTGCCGATAAGGGAACCCTCCCCACCAGTGCCTGTTCCAACAGCACCCACTGCGGCACATCAGTTGTGCGGTGAAGGGCCACCAGAGCCCGAAGCTGTGCAGCGAGGTAGTACCACAACAAATTAGGTAACTGAACACCCCCTCGAGGCTTTGTTCTATATAAAGTCGCCTGGGCCACCCTTGGGGGCCTCTTGCGCCAGATGTAACTGCAGAGCATCTGCTGCCACTTCTTTAGAATTGAAGAAGGCAAAAAAATGGGTATCGTAGTAAAAAAATATAAAAACCGGGGCAGGATATTCATCTTAATAATGGCGAGTCTACCCAGCAATGAATGCATCTGACACTGCCAGGTGTTTAGATCTTTACGTATGGTTTGTACTAGCGGGTCATAATTTAACGTATATAACTGGCTAGTTGTGGATCCTAGTCGGACACCCAAATATTTAAGGGAGGAGGCGGCCCACTTAAAAGGGAACTGTCACCTTAGGGATTGCACTTCCAGAGGCGACAGAGTAAGATTGAGAATTTCTGATTTATCATAATTAACCTTCATTCCGGATACAGAAGTAAATCGGATTAATTCTGCCATAATCTGTGGCAGGAAGTGCTCCGGGTCTGTAATAGTGAACATCACGTCATCAGCGAAGAGGGAAATCTTAAAATGATGTGCCCCCTTCCGAACGCCCACCACCCCCTGTGAGTTGCGAATGGCCGTAGTGAAGGGTTCAAGGAACAAGGCGAATAGTAAAGGTGACAGAGGGCACCCCTGTCTGGTTCCCCTCTGGATCTCAAACGGCGTACCATAACTACCATTAACCTTAACGCGTGCTAAGGGTTGAGCGTACAGTTTTTCCAACCAGGTCACAAAGGAAGGGCCAAATGACATGGTGTGCAGAGTCTGAAAAAGAAACGGCCAGTGCACCAAGTCAAATGCCTTCTCCGCGTCCAATGACAACAGTACAGCCGGCAATCCCTCAGCATGCACCCAATCAATAATATCGACTATCCTGCGAACATTATCCGCCGCCAACCGCCCCGGGACGAAACCCACCTGGTCATTATGTACTAAACTGGGCAATACTCCATTGAGGCGAGCGGCCAAAACTCTGGCAAGGATTTTAAGGTCAATGTTAATGAGTGATATAGGCCTGTAAGAGCCACAATTGGTGGGGTCGCGGCCTGGTTTCGGTAACACCGTGATACCAGCAGTATTAGCGTCCCGTCCAATGGCCGACCCCTGCAAGAGGGAGTTAAACGCATCCGTCAAAGGTCCCACCAGGAGATGGGCAAACTTGCGGTAATAACAACCCGTATAGCCGTCGAGACCCGGAGCCTTGCCAGGCTTCAATTGTTTAATGGCGGTAAGCACCTCCTCGGTCTCAATAGGCTTATCCAGAAAAACCCTCTGTGACTCAGTCAAGGAAGGTAAGTGCACCGATCGCAAGTAGTCGACAATGGCAGTCTCATTTATCGTACCATCAGATGAATATAAATGGGCATAAAAATTTGTAAAAGCATGCCTAATACCCTCCGACGTCGTAGTAGCAGAGTCCCCTGAGGTAACTATCCTGGCGATGGTCGCCTGTGCCCTCTTAGCGCGCAGCTTTTGGGCTAAATATCGCCCTGCTTTATTGCCTCCCTCAAAGAATTTTTGTTTTAACAGGAGCATATGATGGCTAATAGCTTCGTCGTCTAGGGACCGAAGTTTGCCCTTAATCTGTAATATTTGGGTATAAACAGAATTCGAGGAGGTAGCGCTGTGCCTGTTAGTCAAGACCCCTAACTGAGCTAGCAGACTGAGCCTAGTGGCCTCCCTTTTCTTGTTGCAGTATGCTGCTTGAGAAATAAAGAGGCCCCGCATCACAGCCTTAGAGCATTCCCATACTGTCACGGGGGTCATATCCTCTGTTTTATTTTCCTGAAAAAAGAGTTTCAGGTGGGACTCTATCTTAGTAACAAAATCCCGATCCTTAAGCAAGCCCTCATTAAGTCGCCATGGCCTATACCCAGGGACAGTGTCCTGAAGTTCAACATCTATCCAGATTGGGGCATGGTCAGACCAGGTGATATGGTCTATCTCTGTTTTCCGCACCCTATTTTGCATTTGTGTGGAGACAAAAAAATAGTCAATCCGAGAGTACGTTCCATGGGGATGAGAGTAAAAGGAATAGGATCTAGAGTGGGGATACCTCCGCCGCCAGATATCAATCACACACCATTTGGCCAGAAAGCTACGCCACTTGGACCGAAAACTATGAGCGGCACTGGTGCCTGAACTGTTGTCCAAAGAGGGTGATAAAGTGGCATTAAAATCACCCCCCAGTACTAAATCCCCTTCTAAATGCTTGAACAGGAGGTCATCAATGTGATTCAGAAAGGCCACCTGATCCGTATTTGGGAAATAGACATTTAGCAGGGAGAGAATAGTTTTACCCACCCTTAGTTTCAGAAAAACATATCTGCCCTGGGGATCTATCAATTTAAATAACTCCTCATGAACACATGCAGAGGAAAGTAGGATGCCCACCCCAGCATATTTCTGCTCTTTAGAGCTGGCTGCCCAATAACAGGTAGAGAACTGTGGGAAAGTCAGAAGCCGTTCATGGTGTCTCCGTACATGCGTTTCTTGAATAAATGCTATTCCTGCCCTCTGTCGCTGGAGCTCCTTACGGAGCAGCAAGCGTTTCCTCGGAGTATTCAACCCCTTCACATTTAGGGATAATATCCTAGTAGCCATGTCGCATAACAAGTACATAGCACACCCGTGGCGGTGAGGACAGTACCCCCCCTCCTGATCATGTGGCCCACTAAACACGAGTCTCCCCAACTCCTCCCCTCCAATCCCAGGATATCAAAAATACAGATGTGTCCCAATGTGTTCCCCAGCAATTCAACCGTATCCCTCCAACCCTCCTGGGGATACATAATATGGAGGCCGTATACACCCGACTTCCAGCAGTCACCAGCATACACCACCGCTCCCCCCCCACCCCCCGCCATTTTGAGAAACATTAACAAATAAACTAAAGAACTGCATAGAACTAGAACAGTGAGCATAAATCAGCTGAAAAAACCAGCGCAAGGTGCACCTTGTCACCCTCTGTACCCGACCACAAGTGCAGATAATGACCAGACCCGGCAGTTACTGAGGAGTGAACCAGAACCACTCCAGAGCAGTCATTCCACAGGTTAAAGTTGCCAGTCAGGTGAAATCAACCTTGATCCTGTGGGGGAGAGCGACGGATGTCAGACTGTCTCCGGAGTCTTTTCCCACCCTTGTCTGCCCGCTGCCAGCGAGGAGCCGAGTCCAGTTTTGCCGGTGGGGACGCCATCTTGGGAGCTTGAAATGTCGCAGGGACGTGCGCCTTAGTAAATGCCTCCAGTGCCTCCACTTTATTTTTAATCTTGTAAGTCACCCCCTGAGCTTGAAACAAAAGCCCAAAGGGGAATGTCCATCGATATTTGATATTCTGGTCCCGAAGTGCCAGGGTCACTTCCCGCAGCTCGTACCTCTTTTGCAACGTAATAGGAGCCAAGTCCTGAAAAATGGAGATGCGGTGATTTTTCCAAGTGATCTCCTTCATGAGGCGGGATGCAGAATACACTCTCTCCTTAAGTTGGAAATTATGGAAGCAAATTACCAAATCCCGCGGTTGCTTGTCTCGGCGCTGGCCCAGAGCCCTGTGTGCCCGATCCAGCGAAATCGCGGAGAGCGCAGGCAAGGATTCAGTAGAGCTTCCCTGACTTTCGGAAAGAATATGAAGACAGATTTGTTGAGCCACCACAGTGGCATCAGCGAAGTCCTGGTTATCCGGCACACCCAGGATGCGTAAATTATTGCGCCTGTTCCGGTTTTCTAAGTCCTCAATTTTCTCCTGGAGCGCTAAGAGCTCTGCGCTGTGTTGGAGCCCTTGAGTATATAAAGTATTTAGGGCCTCCCCGTGGGAATCCACCCGGTGCTCAATTTCATCTGCCCGATTCCCCAGGGCTGCTAGGCCTTCCTTTACTTCTGCCACCGATTCCATAATTTCTCTTTTGTGCTGCTTCATATCACCCCTCAAATCTATGAACCATTGTCGTGCCTCTTCGCGAGTAAGGGGGGTTCCTTCTGAGGCAGCCGGTGCGGCTGTGCACGTTGCAGGAGGCGCCATGCTGTCCTCACCAGTGCCAGCAGCGTTTTCTCCGTCTGATCCGCCATCTTGTTCGGGGTCGGGAGCCAGCTTGCCGTAGGAAAATTGTTTTAAATCGGCGGTCCTCCGCTTCGTGGCCATCGGGTCCAAATCGCCAGCAATATTAGGCACTGCCAGGTATTATTGTAATAAAATTTGGCTGCGTTTGCGCTAGTTTCGGCGGGGAAGGTGTTTCCAGGGGATCGGAGCTCCGCAGCTACGCGACCGCTCTCATCGATCGCTCAACAGCGCCCTCCCACCCGAGCTTCTGAAGTAGATTCTTGACTCTGGTGGTTGCCTGTCGACTCTCCTCTGGAGATTTTGCCCTGATCAGCCAATCGTCCAAGTAAGGATGCACCAGGACTCCTTCTTTCCTCAGTGTTGCCGCCATGACTACCATAATTTTGGTGAAGGTTTTGGGGGCGGTAGCTAGGCCGAAGGGTAGCGCCCAGAACTGGTAATGATGACCCAGTATCGCGAAGCACTGGTGGTCCCGATGTACCAGGATGTGAAGGTAGGCTTTGGATAGGTCCAGAGAGGTTAAGAATTCTCCCGGTTGTACTACCATTATAACGGAGCGAAGGGTTTCCATGCGGAAGTGTGGGACCCTTAGGTAACGGCTGACGGTCTTGAGGTCCAAGATGGGCCGGAATGCTCCTTCCTTCTTGGGGACGATAAAATAGATGGAATAGTGGCCAGTATTTTGTTGGGGCATGGGCACTGGGGTTATTGCCTTCAGACTGAGTAGTCTTGCTAGTGTGGTTTCCACTGCCAGCCTCTTGGAGTGGGAGTAGCAGGGTGATTTCATAAATTTGTCTCGAGGGATGCTGCAGAATTCCAGAGAGTACCCTTCTCAAATGATAGTTAGGACCCACTTGTCCGATGTTATCTCGACCCATCTTTGGTAGAAGAGGGCAAGTCGGCCCCCTATGGCTTCTTCCTGTGGATGGGTTTGCTTCTTCTCATTGTGGGGTACAGCCGGAGCTTGCCCCTGAGCCTGCTCCCCTCTTGGTTTGTCTGTTCCAAAAGGACTGAGACCTTCCTGAGGGGCGAGATGCCTGGGACTGTGTTCTTGTAGGGTCTAAAACCCTGCAAACCTAGGTTCTTCTGGGGGAGGAGTGCTGAAGCCTTTTGGTCCTATCTTCCGGTAGCCGGGGCACTGGAGATTCACCCCATTTGTTGGCTAACTTCTCCAATTCGCTTCCGAACAAGAGAGATCCTTTAAAAGGCATTCTCGTGAGGTTCACTTTGGATGTCACGTCAGCTGACCAATTCCGGAGCCATAGTTGTCTTCTGGCTGCCACTGCCGAGGTGACGCCCCTGGCTGAGGTGCGCACTAAATCTAAGGTAGTATCAATGAGGAAACAGATGCAGGCTCCATCATTTCTCCGGACGTAGTTGCATCTCTGGAGAGAAGCAAGCAGGAACGTGCCACCAATGCGCAGCAGGAAGCAATCTGCAGTGTCATTGCTGTTGCGTCAAAGGCCTGCTTAAGGATAGATTCCAGTCGTCTGTCCTGGGTATCTTCAGTGCCGCTCCTCCCTCAATGGGAATCGTTGTGCACTTTGAGACTGCACAGACCATAGCGTCCACTTTTGGGAAATGTAGGCATTCCTTGGCCGTGGGTTCCAGGGGATATAGGGCTTCTAGGGCCCACCACCCTTTGAAGCTGGCCTCTGGGCAATTCCATTCCAGGTCAATTAGTTCCTGGAATGCCTCCAACATAGGAAAGTAGCATGAGGCCTTACGGAGGGACACCAAAATGGGGTTCTTCTTTGGTTCCGCCATAGGGTCTGTGCCTGGAATGCCTAGTGTCTTCAGAGTCTGGGACACGAGGGCTGATAGTTCGTCCTTGTGGAAGAATCGAAGCATGGTTCGGTATGGCTCCATCCCTGGAGGGATTTCTCCTTCTTCCAGGGAGTCACTCTCGTCATCTGAGGTGTCTGGATCCCTATTAGGGAAGTTCTTGGTTAGGAGAGGCATGTCTCGAGGAACCCAGGAGGTGCCGGGAAGGTCTTGAGCTTCTGGCAGGGGTTGAGTCTGATGCGCAGCCGGGGCTGGTTGTGCCTGGACAAAGGTTTGCAGCCCTTTAAAAAATTCCACCCAGGAGAAGGTCCCTGGGTCCATGTTGATCCCAAGAGGGGTTGTAGTAGAAGCCCCAGAGGTGCCTTTCTGTGGGGGCGCCGAGACGGATATACATAGGTCCGGGGAACAATCATCCGTGGTTCCGGACCCCTCTCCAGGCTGTAGGGGGCTTTGCTTTGGTTCTCCTTGGGCCTCTTTGTACTGCCGGCATAGGAAGGATTCCAATTCGGGTTGCACGGCTCTTATGTGGCAGGCTGGGCAAAGGGAGTGTCCCTTGGCCTTCTTGGTTGGCAGTGCCATTGTTTGTGCGCGTGAAGAGCTTCAAACTCAGCTGTGCATGTAGGTATGCGCACAGGCTTCGAACTTTGTGCGTCCGACTCAGATGAGGGCGCCGTTGTGTGCATGGCTCAGTTGTGCGCATAGCTCTGCGTGTCTCTATGGATGCGCTCAAGTTAGGCGCATCAGCCGTTTGGCCTGTCCCGCGCATACTGCCGGTCGATGGGGGAAAATGGCATCAACGACCCCGCTGGCAAGATGGCGCCCCCCCCCTCCCCGGAGGGTCTCCACGTGTGTGGACCCTTGCACCGAATTGGGGTCTAGCCAAACCAGGGCTGCTCAACCCGATCAGTGCCCTTTTTGAACCTCGCCAGAAAGAAGATCAGTACGGCTATTCGAGCCTTGGAGACCGGAGACTTAAATGTAAAGGTTTCTACGTTACCTGGTCTCAGCGCTTACCGGTCGCATGCCAGGCGGTCTCCAGCTGCGGGGGGAAAGGGAAATATCTTCACCACCGAGCTCGAATTTGCACCCTCTGCCTTTCAGCCACCCTGGGAGCTACGTCTACGCTGGGTACCGGCTACCGGACCAAGGCTCACTTCTGAGGGATATCGAAAATCACCTCAGGAAATCTCAACTGTGGGAGAGACCCTTAGGTTTCACCGCAGGAGAAGCGGGGCTCTCTTCTTAAAGGTAAATTTTCTTTCTTTTTTCTTGTTGTAAATGTTACACTATTCTCAAGTGGATAGTGTCCGCATCTGCTATGGAGATGGAGAAATACTGAAGAGCTAAGCTTACTGCACGGGTATATGTAGGGTGATGTCAGCTTTGAAATCTGACTCCGTCTCCCATCTGCTATCAGGAGAGCACAATACCCATTGGTCCTGAGTCCATCTGACTACACGCTAGGAAAACTAGAAATTAGCTAAACACATTTTCTTGTTCATGGACCTCTGCTCCATGTTCATTATTTAACAACCTATGCAAGGGACTCCACGTCTTTACCAATAGTGACAGTATGTTCAAAGTGTGCATTGTGTTTGTAAAGTCCATTTACATAATCCAGCCTTATGGGGGGGAGTTTTCTTGAGTATATAAGAACGAGGTGAGTAGTAAGCAGAAGTATCGAGAAGAGGTTTGGAAAGGCAATGTGGGTGCTGGCCCACTCCTTGGAGAGGGTCTCCAACTTTTGCCTTTGTCCGGTGGGAATACCATTTTGTCTGTTTCTCCCAACAGACAAAATGGGACCATGACTGCGTTTTTTTGCTTTTTTTGTGAATGGGAGTGCTTCCTCTGTTGCTCACAAACAGGCCGATTCAGTATGGTGCGCTCAGGCCAAGCGCACCGTTAGTCCCCATTTGGACGCGCTATTATTACCCCCCAAAACTAATAGCGCGCTCAACATGCAAATGCATGTTGATGAGCCTATTAGTCACGCTCAATACAGAAAGTAAAATGTGCGGCTTGGCCGCACATTTTACTCTCAGAAATAAACTCCTGCCAAAGGCAGGAGTTAATTTCGGCCGGCACCGGGAAAGTGTACAGAAAAGAAGAAAAAACTGCTTTTCTGTACACCCTCCGACTTAATATCATAGCGATATTAAGTCGGAGGCCCCAAAAATAAAAAAAAATTAAATTATTCTCAAAAAAAAAAAAATCTGCCCGCGGCTTGGAATACGGACGCTCAATTTTGCCAGCGCCCGTGTTCCAAACCCATGGCTGTCAGTGGGTTCGACAACTGACACCGGTAAAATTAAGCATCGGCTGTCAAACCCGCTGACAGCTGCCACTTCCGCCAATAAGGAGGAGCTAGGGATGCGCTAGTGTCCCTAGCGCCTCCTTATTAGCACAGGTCCTAATTTGCATACTGAATCGCGTGCCCAGGAGAGGGGCCTGGGCGCACGTTGGGAGAGCCGGCGCTCCGAGGCGAGCGCCGGCTCTCCCACGCAGTTTACTGAATCGGCCTGAAAGGTAAGATGGATCAACCCTCAGCAACCTTCCCTTTGTAACTAAGGATCTCTAGTAGTATACAAGAAATCCACAGCTGTACGCTTGTGATCCGTTTTTGTGAAAGAGACGTCTGTTACTGCAGTTTGTGGAGGGTTGTCCATCTCAGGGAGCTGAGGTCTGCAGCATGTGCAGGCACCAGGAAGAATCTGGAATAGAAACAGGGAATTCCACTTTGGTTCAGGGAAAATCTTAGCGGCAAGGATGGCTAAAGGGACCACTGGAACATTTTTTGCTGAATGTTTCAAGTATTGCTGATAGATTATGTATTCTTGAGAGTCTGTAATTCTGGAAGAAGTAATTGTTTTCCACTTCAAATATTTTTGTTTTGCCTCAAACTGTTTTGGATGGGAACAACTTTAAATGTGTGCAGTGCATTTTCAAAGTGACTGTGGAACTTATCTTTTTTGACCTAGAAGCAAATTGCTTCCCCCCTGTCTGAATAACCACCAGAATTGTAGTGAGTTTATTTAGCCTCAGCAGTGCCCAAAGGTGTGCCCCTTTTCCTTAGAGAAAACCCTACAAAGATATTTCACTCAGTAGTAATTTTCTAAAAAAAAAAAAAAAAAAGAATATTAGATTGGGACCAGCAGTGGCCTCCATTTTTCACTCCAATTGCATTGGGGAAGAAAGAAACAAGTTAAGGCTTCTGTATCAACAACCTGGTGTGACATGACAGAAAATCCTCCACCTTACACCTACATGTAAGGATTTTAAGACACTTTTAAGAAACCTTATTTATGTTGCTCCCTATCTCACAGTGGTGATGACATTACAGAGCCCCCTTTCTTCTCCTATTACCAATTTCCCTTGATAGAATGGTTAGAGCCAAAGTCCTTGAGTCATAATTGATCAAAACCGCACATTCTGTTTAAACCAAAAATTCTACCTCAGCCCACCCACTCGTTTCCATATCACCCTGTGCTCTAACGGATGGAAAGCCAGGGATGAGAGTCCTTTGAATTCCTCCTGGAATCCAGCTGGCCCTGAAGTCTTCCCCCACCCTTCATGAGAGCATCTCAGAGACTATGGGCAAGTGTTGGAGATTTGACATATGCTGAAATTTATCTCGCCACATTGTATGCAGAGAAAAAGCAGTCTGCTGGAAGCTTCGCTGCCTCTTTCATCTCCTTTCTTTCTTCTCTCTTTATTTTTGGTTATTTTTCCCTCTATTTTCCTATTCTACTGTTTTCTTTCTTCATTTGTCGTGCTTTCTTTTTGATCTCCTTTATTTCTCCTCATTTTAAAATTCCTCCTTTTTTCTTTCCTTTATTTTACTTTCTCTTTCTCATGTTTCTGTTTTTTCTCCTTTTTACCCCATCTTTCTGACTTTCTTCCCCTCCTTTCTCATTCTCTTTACCTCCCTCTCTATCTCCATTTCGCTATTTATTTACTTCGTTTTCTTTTTCCTGTCTCTCTGTGCTTTCTTCCTCCTTTTTCCTTTTCTTTCTGTTCTTTTTTCTTTCACCGTCCCTCTCTCTCTTTTTCCATTATAACGGTCCCTTTCTCTCTCTCTCTCTCTCTCCTTCCCTCACAGCCTTTCTTGCTCTCTACCTTTTCAATCTTCCTTCTCCCTTGCAGGTCTCTAGGGGTGAGAAGTGAAGGTGGGCTGTACATAATTTGCCGTGCTAGTAACAATAATTTCTTCTGATGTCCTTATACTACCACACACATTATCTTTCCCGCTCTCTTCTGAGTCATGGAGTAGGCCAGTGCAGTCTGACAGAACATAAAAGCTGACTCTGTAACCACGGCTGGATTTTGGGGTGGGCTAGCCTGGGGTGTTAGGGGCACTGGCCGCGGAGCCCCCCTCTACTCACCGGCGTCGCGCCGGCATTCCCCTCGCTCCTGGGTTCCTTGTGGCAGCGGGAGCCGCGGCCATCACGCTCCTTCGCGTGCCGTCTATCTGCCGCCGGCCGGCCAGCCGGCAGACTCTCTCTCCCCCTGACTGCCTTAGGCATGCGCGCGCACCGCTTTCCCTGGATTTAAAGGGACAGCATCGGGCGATGCCCCAGCTCCTCATTTCCGGTCCCAGCCTATATCAAGGCAAAGCCTGCCCCCCAGACTTTGCCTTGGTTTCCTCGGGCTCTTCTATTTCGATTTTCTGGACTTTGTCTTTGCGTTGGATCGCTTGGAGTTGGACACCTGCCTGATTATTGGACCATGAGTATTGCTGCCTGCCCTGACCTTGCCTGACTACTGGACCACAAGTATTGCTGGCTGTCTTGACCTTGCCTGACCACTGGACCTTGAGTATCACCACCTGCCCTGACCATTGCCTGACTTCTGAACCACAAGTATTGCAGCCTGTCCTGACCTTGCCTGACCACTGGACCACAAGTTTTGCTGCCTGCCCTGACCTTGCCTGACCACTGGACCACAAGTATTGCTGCCTGCCCTGACCATTACCTGACTGAGACTTTCTGTTCCTGAGACACTACGTAAGTCCAGCCGGCCCCGATACCCAAGTACTCAACCTGCGGGTAACGAGGGCTGGTAGGGGTGAAGGTTCCTCGGGGTCTCAGCCACTCTCAGGCCTCGCCAGCCAACGGTAGCAACCTGTGGGGCTCCTCACTATAGGTGGTGTCAACTCCCCTCTGCCCAAGGATCCACTACCGAAATAGCAAGCCAAGGCCATGGATTCAGCAGAGGCCTCAGCATGGCAGGCCATTCCCGGACTGGTACAAAAAATTCTGGAGCAGCAGAAAGTTTTAGAGTCCTTGACTACCTCCATGGAGCGCCTGCTTGCCCGCCTGCACTCTGTCGCCCCTGCAGGATCCGCACCTTCACCCGCTCCAAGTGCCTCGGGGATAATCTCAGCATCACATCCAGTCATTCCGCTTCCAGCACCTCCCCGATATGCAGGTGACCCTCAGCACTGTCGTGGGTTCCTCCTCAAGTGCAATATGCAGTTCTGTCTCCAGGAGGGACTATTTCCTGATGACCTCACCAAGACTACTTACATCCTATCCTTGCTCGAGGGTAAGGCCCTTGCTTGGGCCTCCCCGCTGTGGGAGCAGTCTGACCCTATCCTACTGGACCTTCCTGGTTTTCTGCACCAGTTCTGCTCCATATTCGAGGATCCCGGCCAACAGTCCATAGCCAGCACCAAACTCTTGCACATCCGTCAGGGAGGTCGCCCCTTGCTGGACTATACGATCGAGTTCAGGATTCTAGCGAACGAACTCCACTGGGAGGAGCCCCGCCTGAGAGCCATCTTTTTTGATGGACTTTCCCCTAGAATCAAGGACAAGCTAGCTGGCCGGGACCTTCCTGCATCCCTGGATGCATTAATCGACCTGGCAGGCCGGATCGACCGTCGCCTCCAGGAGAGAACACGGGAGCTCTCCAGTGCCAAACGTCGCACAGCCATGCCTGGACGCCCTCGGCAAGTCTTGCCTGTTTTACAACACTCTCCTGCGGAGAGTCCCTCTGAAGAGCCCATGCAGTTGGGTCGTGGGCCTTTGTCCTCAGAAGAGCATCAACGACGACGGCGGGGTGGTCTCTGTCTCTACTGTGGGGCTGCGGGGCACCTTATCGCCCAATGCCCAGTCTGACCGGGAAACGCCCACGCCTAGGTCTCCCCAGGGGAGTGACCCTAGGCATGACCGCACCAGCTCCCCTGCTAACCCTATCGGTGACCTTCGCCGTAGGGGGTCGTGATTTCCATACCCTTGCCCTTGTGGGCTCCTGGAGCAGGGGGGAATTTCCTCCTACAAGAATTACTCGACCAGTTGCAGATTTCCACTTACGCTCTCCTCCATCCATGGGGATCCCCTTCTGGGGAGGATTGCACGCATGACCGTCCCCTTGCTTTGCCATCTCAAGTCGGACCACCAGAGAGCTATTCATCCCATGATCCTTGGGATGCCTTGGTTGCAACAACATAACCCACAATTTGATTGGGGCACATCCTGTATGTCCAGAGTCACCAAGTCCAGTTGCTGTTCCACTCCTGCAGAGGTATAGATAATTTAGGATGTCTGCCATACAAGATGTAAAATGGAGAGGACTCAGAGGATTCACTAATTTGATTATTGTAACAAAATGTATCCCATTTGAGTATTTATCATGTGCCTATAGCAGAATTATGCTAGGTGAAGAACAATAATCTAACCATGTAAAACACCTGTACAATAAAACATTGCATTACATTAAAATAAAGCAAACATAAAAACTATAATGCATTTTGGCTGAATTGAAACTTTCCTCACCATTATCCAAAAGTTCCCTTATAAATAATGGTCTTAAACTGTTTTCTAAAATCCATGGAGTACATAGGAGAAATTGCATCCAGTCATCCTGCCTGGTCCCCATGTAGGTTCTAGGGACGTTCTCAAGAATCTGGTTAACCCTCTCTATTTGGTCATGAGCGTCAAGATGATAGGCTGATGAGAAGTCTGTCACGTCCAACTCTTTACAGAGGGAATGCCAAAACCTCGATGTGAATTGTACTCCACGGTAGCTGTCAATATGTTCAGGAAGCCCATGTAACCAAATTTTATATATATATATATATATATATATATATATATATATATATATATATATATATACGGTGGTCCCTTGACTTATGAACTCAATTAGTTCCAGAGGGCTGGTTGTAACTCAAGTTGGTTGTTAAGTCAAGACTATTTTTCCATAGGAAATAATGGAAATACCCATAATGTGTTCCAAACCTCCCAAAAGCACCCCTTACCTAACCATTTCTATAATAAAAAATGGTTGTATAATGTCTGTAATAACCAGAAACACCAATAATTTCCTACTGTACTCACCAAAAGGTTATAAAATGTGCTTAGCCTACCAGAAACAACAATTTCACCTCCTCCACCAGTTCCTTTACGATATCTGCATATGGATTATCTACCTGGGTAACATCAAGAGAACATTGCACAAATCTCATCTTTGGGTGAGTTTCCTCACTCTAAAGATAATCAAATCTTAACAGGAGTGCACTGTTCTGTTTGTATGCCACACTCTGCATGTCAAAGTGGCATGGCTTTCTCTCTCTTTCCCAGGAAATATTTTGGTTGTAACTCAAAACCTGTTTGTAAGTCAAAACCAGAATTTTGTTCGTAACTCGAAATTTGGTCGTAACTCAAGACCAGGAAAGTTGGTCGTAACACGAGTTGGTCGTAACTCGAGCCGGTCATAACTCAAGGGCCCACTGTGTATGTATATGTATATATATATATTGGAAGAAATGGAGAGGCTTAGGGCGGTAAGGGGGATTACCAGAGGAACAAAATAGGCCATCATGGAGTATTGATCAATGACTACCCAAGTAATAATGTGCCCAGAGGAGGAGGGTAGATCAGTAATGAAATTCTTAGACACATAAGTTCAGAGTTTCTGGGGAATCGATTAAAGGTTGGAGTAGTCCCAGCTTTCATTGATGAAAGGTCTTATTTTGTACACAATTAGTGCAGAAGAATACATAGTCATGCACGTCACTGGCTAAATTGGGCAACCAGTAGTTGCAGGAAATGAGGTCTAAGATTTTGCAAATTCCCTGGTGATCAGCCAGTTTGGAATGATGGGCCCATTTCAAGACTTTCCATCAACAAGATTTGAATATGTTGCACTGACAGTGGACCCTTGGCCCGAGGTGGGGTTGGCGCTACCCGCAGGGCAAGCCCTATAGGTCTCCACCGTCGGGTGGCAGAGCAGGCCAGGAGACGGAGACTGACTGGAGCTTCGCCAATCCCAGCCCACGTTCCCCCTTAGGTTAAGCCCTCAGGTGCCGGGGCCGGCTGGACTTAGGCAGGCCTCTGTGAGACAACTCCCAGTTGATGTAGACATGGGTACCCCAGAAACCAGCAGAGGTATTGGAAGGCTGAGGATGGTCTGGATGAGGCAGGGTTCCAAAGACCCAGACGCCAACAGGAACAAAGGAGAACAGGGGGCGTCCAGGTAAAGATAGGCCGAAGCCTGAGAGGCCAGGTCCATAGGAGACGAGAGTCCAAGCATGCTGGAGTCAGGGAAGGCGGCAGGAAGGCACAGTACCAGGAGCAGAGCAGAGGTCAGTCAGGAGATAGATCAGATATGGTCCAGACAAGTCGGAGGCCAATACCAGAGAATCAGTCCAAGGAATGAGGAGCAGACAAGGGAATACGCAGGTACAGGAACTAGGAACTAGTACATGAGCAAGCATGGAGACCTGTTGCCAAGGCAGGGAACAAGTGGCTGGGCCCTGCCTTTTATATAGAGGCCTAGTGATGTCATCATCCGGGGATGCGGGCTACTCTTCCGCCGCAGCCCCTTTAAAAGAGCACAAGTTGTGTGCCTAAGCCAGAGCCCAGAGGAAGGAGGGTGGCGGTGGCACTCCAAGGCCCGAGTGGGGAGGCCCGCCGGACGCCAGGAGGAACCACGCAGGAGTCAGAAGCAGAAGAGGTGGCTGCAGGCGCTCTGGGACGGAGGCGGCTGCACACCGCTGCGAGCGAAGGTGAATCTGAGCTGGCAGCTGAGCTCCTGGGGTGAGTAGGCCCGGGACCCGTAACAGAATAAAAATGACTTTCCTGGAGGAGTTCCAGCTGGTATTAGAGGGGTGACTGTAATAATCTTGGCTGGATTGAGGAGATCATTGGAGATTTCAGCAGGATCAAAAGATCTGAAAGTGAATCAGCTTTAGAATTTTTTCCACCTGGCCGGTAGGTTAGGCAGAAATTAAACCTGGCAAAGAACAAGGACCATCTGGCTTGTTGCGGGTTTACTCTTATGGTCAGTGAAGATGGTGAAGGGATGCAAGTCAATCTCCAATAGGTGACGCCACTCTTCCAAAAATCTAGTTTAATGGCGAGCAGCTCTTGATCACCAATGTCAGCTTCTTTCTGCTGAGGAGAATGTTTTAGAATAGAAGACACAGGGTAACAGTTTGCCACTGCAGCCAGACTGAGAGTGCAGAGTATTACCCTGTGCACCACAGAGGAGGTGTCGACTTAGAAGAAAAAAGGTTGTGTAGTGTCATTTTTTTTCAGTACTGGTTCAGAAAGGAAGGCTGATTTCAGGAGGGCAAATGCTTGGATTGCTTCAGGTGGCCAATCCTTGGTATTAGCCCCTCTTTTATTTATTTAATTTTATTTATTTACATGTTTTTATATACCATCATTTGGTGGGTTCTATCCTAACGGTTCACAACATTTGTATAAGAATAGCTAATCCAAGTACACTTCCTATTACAATTCATTAAATATATAAAAGTAATAAAAATGCATAAAAAAATCAATGTTAAGATATACTTGAAATAATAAGAATAGATAAAATGTTTCAAAGTTAAAATAAGAAGTTATTGAATAGTATATGGTAGAATTATTGGTGTAATTTAAAAGTTATAAGAACACATAGTTATCAATGATAAGATATGCATAAATATAATAACGGATAAAACTTTCCAATGATAAAAGTGAGAGTAACAAATAGTATATAATATATATTAAGGGTATATATCAATTAGAATCAGAGTATGCCTTCCTGAACAGCCATGTTTTAACCTCCTTCTTAAAGGTTTTTATATTTTGTTGTAGGCGAGTTTCAACAGGTAGTGAGTTCTGTAATTTTGGACTGGCAAGTGAAATTGCTCTATTTTTATTTATTTATTTATTTATTTATAGGTTCTTCTATACCGCGATACGTATAGCAATACATCACCTCGGTTTACAGTGAAACATTAATTTAGCAACAGGCTTTACATGTAACAGTATAAAATAAACAGTAAAACAATTAATAGCAACAGGCTTTACAGAAAAACATGGGTTTCAAATAATATGCATAAATATCGAACAATAGAATATTAATAACCATGTATTTGCAGGAGCAAATAATCTATATGAGGCAAACCAACGTCTCATTATATATAATAGCCTGAATTGATAAACCATGTGGGGGTGTGGAGTTGCAGATAGTAAATCTATCTCTTACTTGTGTTAATTGAGCGGTTTTTATTGAGGGAATAGATAATAAGCCTTGATTGGCTGAGCGTAAGTTACGCTGTGGTGTGTGTATTTTTATGGCAGTTTTGAGCCAGTCAGTTTTTTCTCCATAGACGATTTTGTGAGTGATTGTTATTGTTAATACTTTGTATTCTACACTATATTTTATAGGAAGCCAGTGGAGTGGTATCAGAACCGGGGTAATGTGTTCATGTTTTTTTTTGTTTTTTTGGCCACTAAGAAAGGTCTTGCAGGACCCCAATAGTGTGATCTTGATTTTTTTGTTGTTGTTGGACCGTCTGTCAGCCCGATCCAGTAAAGTCCGTGGGAGAGCGGACTAACGCCCGCTCTCCCGGCGCGCGCACCGGCCCCTCGCCGGTGCGCGCGATCCAGTATTTAAATTAGGCGACGCGGTGCAAACGAGGAAAAGGAGGCGCTAGGGACACTAGCGCGTCCCTAGCGCCTCCTTTTGGCCTGGAGCGGCGGCTGTCAGCGGGTTTGACAGCCGACGCTCAATTTTGCCGGCGTCGGTTCTCGAGCCCGCTGACAGCCACGGGCTCGGAAACCGGACGCCGGCAAAATTGAGCGTCCGGTTTTCGGCCCGACAGCCGCGGGCCGAATTCAAAATTTTTTTTTTTTTTTTTTTTACTTTTTTTTACTTTTGGGGACCTCCGACTTAATATCGCTATGATATTAAGTCGGAGGGTGCACAGAAAAGCAGTTTTTACTGCTTTTCTGTGCACTTCCCTGGCGCCGGAAGAAATTAGCGCCGACCTTTGGGCGGCGCTAATTTCTTAGAGTAAAATGTGCGGCTTGGCTGCACATTTTACTTACTGGATCGCTCGGGAATACCTAATAGGGCCATCAACATGCATTTGCATGTTGAGGGCGCTATCAGGTGCCGCGGGTGGGCCGCGTGTTTTCCTCCCCTTACTGAATAAGGGGTAAGGGAAAACACGCGTCCAGAGCAGGGTGACAGTGCGCTCCGACGGAGCACACTTTACTGGATCGACCTGTGTGAGAGGTCAGGCAGAAACTCCAGGTGGGGAACATCCACCGGGTGCATGGCATGAGCAAACTGTCATGGGCAATGGAATTGTGGACCCTGGGACTGCTAACTGACAGGGCCAAAGCATTGTACAGAATCATGAGGCAGATATGTGGTCAGGCAGACAAGGTCGAGGCAGGCGGAGTCCATTCAGAAGCAGAAGATAAGCAAGCATCAGGGCAGGCATCAGATGGAAGGAAGGTCAGGAACCAGGCCAGGTTTCAAATAGAGCAGCTAGATGCGGAGGAATAAAGTATCAGAACCTGTTGCTCAAGCACCTGCCCAGAAGAGTGAGCTTCCTTTTATGTTAGAGGAGTGCTGATGTCATCAGTCCATGCCACAGGAAATCCTGGGCGCTGTCCCTGTAAAGCTGAGTTGCTATGGGACCTTACTCAGAGCAGCAGGATTCAGCAGAGGAGCAGGACATCAGGAGACACCAGCAAGTAGCAGGATACAGCGCTGCTCCTGGGACCGTGAGGTACAGGACGCCGACTGTTGTGCAGCACTCCGTGGTTGGAGGCATGTTATTGTATCACCATCTAAAGGTGGCTTTTGCTGTGCAGAAACCATTCTGGGTCTCAGGTGAGGTTCTTCTTGGTGTCCACATCACAAAGTCCAGCCTCACAAACTCTGATGCTTGCTAAATTTCTAATTGACAGTTCTAGCCTCTCCAGTTCCTGGTTGGCAAATGTACCCCATGGCTGTCAAGAAAAGGAGGGAGCTAAGAAGTATTCATCTGTTCATCTTGGGGGATAAAATATGTATTCCTAGTGACTATATTTAACGTATTTGGAGATGAATCCTTTTTTTCTGGAGGCTCTGTTCCACCTGGTGGGAAGTGAATCCTGCAGTCATGGCCCTCTACAGCTCTTGAGAGAGACCATGTTATTCTTTGTTCTTTTTTTTTGGGGGGGGGGGGGGAGGGTGCACGAAAGATGTGAAGAGGAGTGGAAGGGAGGGAAATGATGAAATAGAAAATTACAACCAACTATTCTAGCTTTCCAAAGCTCTGTTCAGGCGGGCTGTATAATTAATGACTGAAAAGCATAGTTTTAAACAGACCCTTATCATTAAACTGTATAATTAATTGCATGCTATTTAAATAGGCTGAAACCCATTAAATTTGCCTAGAATCATGTCCATTAAAAGTCTATAATTAAAGGAATTTTTTTAAACCTTTGCAGCATTTTTAATGAAAGTAATCATTTAGGCTTTGATGTAAAAGGATCCTCTTTTAAACAAAATGGTTTTATTTGCTGCTGTGGGCTAGTGTGAAGCAGAGGGAACTGGTCGCAGCATCTGGCCATGGCCGATAAATAAAGAAAAAGAAGAAAGCATGTGAAGGAGGTTTGGGCTTTTGTTCAGAGATTCTGGGGGGAAAGGGGTGAGAAGAGATGTTTTTTTTTTGGTCTTAAAGGTTATGATGTAAAACAACACTTCCCCTCCCAACCTGGTCCATGAGGTCCACCCAGGCAGCAGGCCGTCTCTCTCCTGCATATGCATTGTGTACAGTCTGGAAACCCAACTAGCTAGATGAGACCAGGTTGGGAATTGCCGCTGTAAAATAAGTGTATTATTTTATTGTATAGGTGTTAAGCATGGAGAAGCTTAATAAAGAGAATTATCCTTCCCCCCCTCCCCCCCCCACAAAAAAATTTCCTAACGCCTTCTCAGGCAAGGAAGAGCATCCCCGCTCTCGTCACAGAGTCCGGGGTGGCCTTCGATAAAAAAAAGATGGAATTGTGGCTCTTCTCGCGTGAGGAGTAACAGAGCACAAAGGAAAAGGCCTACTCCCTCTCCCACAATCCCACCCCTCTGCCTGGTAACTGGGACCAAGGGCTAATACTCCCTTGCCACAATTCAATAAGAATAAGACGCTGAGGTGGATTCAAAACAAATACAACTTTAATTACGATGTCTTCAAGCAAAACAATTCAATTGCATTTAGAGAACAGTAAATCATCAATCACAAATGAAATATTTCAGTCGGTTTTCATATACTCTTATTACTGAAATAACACAAGAGACATTTCTCAGACAAATAAAGAAACTTATCCAAATACCTTTCAGACCAACAAGCTATGTCCAGTCTGTACCAATTGTGCAAGTATTCCCTCACTCCAGCTGGAACCTTAGGGGTGAATTTTCAGTTACGCATGTAACAATGAGCATAAATGTGCACAAATACAGTTGAATTTTCAAAGGAGCTACGCATGTAAATGTAAATTGCAATTGCAGCAATTTTCAAAAGCCATTTACTTGAGTAAAGTGCACTTGCGTGGGTAAATCCTATGTACAGTTCAATGGCATATATTGTAACAACTTTCAAAAGCCCACTTTTGAATGCAAATAAAGTGCATTTTCACATGTAAACCCCATTTTACACGTGAAAGTGCTTTTGAAAATCAGGCCCATAGCTTGTACCTATCTGCATGCTATTTTATAAACATGTGTGTGGATTTTTGCTTTCACACACACATCTATACACGTAAAAAAACGAGCAGTCTAGGAGCGTTCCAGGATGGGGCCAAGAGTTACATGCGTTAAGCTGCTATTTTATCATTTTATTTGTAATTTTCAAAGAATTGTGGCCCCCCCCCCCCCTTGGTCTGTACTATAAGTTACCCTATGCTTGGGGTGGGGAGTATCACATGAGAAATTACATTCACTAATAAGATTTATCTTCGGGTTCGTAGCCTGAGTGAGGGATGAGACAGGGTCCCGGGTCACCTCGATACCACAATTCTCTGTTCTTCTCAAACAACCTCACACGTGTGGCACCGCAGACCAGCTAAAATCATCGCACCAGAATAAAACAGTAATTTAACCCTTTTGCTGGTATTGTGCAAGTAGACAGTAAATCCAACCAGAACATTAAATGGGAAAAGTACAGTGGTGAAGTGTAATATAAACTTGCAGGTTTCTTATTTTAAATCAAGCAATGCAGAAATAACACTGGGTAAGGCCTGTTAGCCAGGGCAACCAACATACTCATATGGATAGTAAAAAAAAAACATAAGGAACGCTAATAGAGGAAGGTTGGGGTGGGGGAGGGGCGGAAGCAGTGAAGTACACAGCTTTGAAAGATTGTCTTTACCCCTGAGTACTAAAAAAAAAAAAAAAGGGGAGGGGGGGGGGAGTTGGACAGATGCACTCCAATGTCACAAGTTTGTAAAATTTTGTCCCAAACACAAAATTGTGTGAGGAAAAAAAACAATCAAGAAAATGAAGAGGTCCCTCTTGATGGTGGAGCTGGCTAGATGACAAACCAAACAGATGAGCACTGCAGTGTGTGAAAGGTCTCTCTTCCCTGGGGAGCTTCCCCAAGGGGAAGATGGCCAGTACAGGTAGAAGATATTCCTGTCCTGCTCCAGCTAGTCTCTCTAGTGTCCAGCTCTGCTGCAGTTCCAGATGTTAGAACATTGACAGTACACTCTGGTCCTCTCAGTACAGCTTGACTCCCAGTTTATGACTCCTCAGCATAGCTTGGCTCTGAGCTCCCTTCTCTGCCTCAGCAGCTTCAAGCAGCCTCTCCTAGACTAGGTCCACTTCTCCAATTCATCATAGTTTCTTGCTGCATCTTCTCTCAGCCGTTTCTCTGTGTCTCATTCTGGTTTTTTTGGGGCTTCCTTTTATCTCCTTAACCTCTACTCAGCAAGCTTCCTTTCCCTGACCACAAGGAATCCATGGGCTTTTTTCTTTCTTCTTTGTTTTTTTTTTATAGGTCTGCTCCAACAGGTCCCTCTCTACACCTTCCTGTGGAACCTTTCTCTTCTGCTTTCCTCTGAGCCAATTGGAAAAGGAATCATCCTTCACTTCAAGCAGTTCTTGTTAGGGGCCCTTGAAGCTGTCAAGACTTCTTTCTTCTGGTTGGGCCTGGCTTGGCCTGGGGCTCTCCTGCTGGAGCTGCACCAGCTGAGTTCGGTGGACACAACTCCAGCTGTCTCCAAACCCCTGGGGGACTGGTAAGTAAAAGTACATGTAGGTTGATGGGCATAAGCCTCCCGAGCCACATCACTCCTATCTTGTTCAGCCTTCACTGGTTGCTGATCAAATGGAGAATCAGATACAGTTAAGTCCATCTATAAATTACTCAAGAGCAATGTATCTCCACCAATTAACTCCATGTTGCATTTCTATAATCCACCATGCGCATTAAGATTTTCTCAGATTGGTCTTCTTGATGTTCTTTCCTTGTATTCTACTGATCTGGTCAAAATCCGTGACAAGATGAGGAGAATGCAGGGAAGGAACCGTTGCTGGTCCAATGTTTTGGAACCCAAACTCTTTGAGCAATTATGAGCATTAACCTGCACTCAGTCTTTTCATAATCAACTAAAACCACATCTATTCCATCAAGCATTCTTAAAAGCAGCTTTAGTATTTGCAGTCACTTTAGTCCTATGTTAATCTGATGCATGCAATCTCTTGGGTATGACTGTAGGTTTCTAAATAGGATTTATTTATTTTATGAGAGTCAACTGACACAGGGAAATGAATCCGTTTGTTTTGACCTGTGTATGTTTTTTTTAAAATATTGTGTTTTTTTATATGTTTTATGATCTTGATTTCTATTTTTATGAACATTTTGTTTGTACTTCGCCTTGAACATTGTGTGACAGCTTGGTATGAGGCAACCATATCTACACATCATACATCACTAGAACATTTACAGGATCAATCAAGAAAAAAAAAGTGAAACTTCTCAATAAAAGGCAACCATCTCACAAACACCAGATAAAAGATGTAATGGTATACCATTGGGAGAATCTTGACTGGAATCATCAAGTGAAGCCGATTCCCTCACCTTTGTGAGCTTGCATCAGCAAATGGTTTTTTTTCTCACCAATAATTACTGGAAGCTTCTCAGGAAAAAGATTTGCAAATGCAGTGCAAAGTGAACAAAAATATTCACGAAGGGAAAGGAATATTTTTCATTGGGTTTGCATTGCCCGAGGTAGGCAATTTAGCAACCAGTGTAGGCAAGCATATCTGTGCCCCCACCTTGACCCCTACTCTTCTCTCTCTCCACTATCTCGACTCTGGTCCCCAGTTCTCTTTCCCTCTCTCCCTTCGCTCCCTCCCTTCAAATCCAAATAAGAGGAGCAGAGTAACACTCTTTGCCCTCTGGGCTGCTGCCTCTCTCTCCCACTCCCAGTTATGGCCCTGGCCCTGGACTTAAGGATATCTGGAAAAGTGTGCATTGTGCGAGTACATCTATCCCTTCCACCCCCTGTGGATGTGACCAGAACAGAAAATCTGAACTAGAAACATGGAAACATTTGTCAGTATTGTTCCAGTATTTTAGATAAAAGAGAAGTAATCTTTCAAGTAGCATTACAGTAGCTATCCATTGTTCTTCCACATTGCTACCAAACCAAGAATGCCTATAATTTTAGCTCATCTTTAACTACAGATTCATTTTGCTGGTGTAAACCAGAAGTTATCTTTCACTTAAGTAAATATTATACATTTAATAGGATTCTGCAAGCTAACAGCAAATACTCTTACTTTAATTTTAGAAGATCCTTATCTAATTTCACAGTAGAATTTGCTGTGTTATTTTATTTAAAATCAGTGTAACACAGTGCACTGTAGCTCCCTCTTTCCAGACCTCTCAATTTAGCTTATTGGGACCTTTAGCTTTTTGCCCAGCCCTCTTGTCTCAGCAAGGCGGCCTATAATATTTCTCCAGCTGGACCTGAGTCTCTCTGATATTTCCCTTGGCCCTGAATACCTTTTCTATCACTACTGGGCCTGCCATCTCTGGAGATCCATTCTTCCTTTGGTCTACCTCACCTTCTTGAGTCCATTGGCTTCTGGGCTAGGTTGCTATTGGATCTCTCAACTTCACTCTTTTAGCTAAGACTCCACCACTCCCTTTTCCTTTCTGTCTCACAGTATCTTCCTTTGGCCCAGCTGGGTGTGGTTGGACTGAGTTCTCTCCCTCTATCTGAGCTCCACCCCAGGGACACCTTCTTTTTAACCCTCTTTTTTCCCTTTATACAACTTTATTTGTATCTTTTCCTCCTTCATCCCTGGGACCTTGTTTTTTGTTTTGTTTTCCCTCGTTTGACTATGCATACCCATTCCAGGGTATATACACTCTGTCAGATATATTCACATGCTCTTTTCCAAGTCAATGCTGTATGGAAAAGTGGTATTATTGCAAAATTAAATACCATCACATGATTTAGATATTCATCTCTTTCAAAGTATGTAGCCACTTGAGTGGTGCGTTTTCTGTAATTAGGATAAAGGCTCTCTACCTCAAGTAGTGCCACAGGGACCATACCACCAATGTTCCTTCTAATTTTTGACAGGCTATGGAGTGAATTTTCAAACAGTTATGTGAAGAAAATTAGCATATAAGTACATAAGTAGCTTGTATTCGTGTAATTCCTATTTTATAAATAGCGAAACTACATGCGTACTTTTGAGCACACATATGTGCTCAAAAAGGGGCAGTTTAGGGGCATTCCAGGGCAGGACCAACACTTATGTGCGTAAACTGCTATTTATAAATGACTTACATGCACACATTTGGCAACTTACTTTTCAATGCATTGCATGTATTCACACGTAAGTGTATATGTACACATATGTTATGGAGTAGACATGCATGTATTTTATAATACATGTGTATCTGTTACGCATGGGTTATAAAATACTTTCATAGATCTCCATACAGCCATATGCATATGTTTATAGGGCCATACAGAGTTGTCTGAAGTTACCCTCTATGGGGGTATTTTCAAAAGGTCTTACGTTGGTAAAAGTAGTATTTATTGTAGCAATTTTTAAAATCCCACTTAAGTGCATAAAGTGCATTTATGCCCATAAAACCTTGTTTTAAAATTAACCTCTATGTGCACAAAAATTTCTTTGGTGCAACATTTTGTAAGCTGAGTTCAAATTTGTGCACTATAAGCCAAGTTTGCCTAAGCAAGTATAATGCAATTATTAGTGGGATTTTGAAAATGTTATTTAAGTAACTGTTTAAATGAAAATAATTCTACATTAATTTATTTCAGCAAACCATTTGTTTTAAATAAATAGAAAACATCAAATAAATTAAATTTGATTTCATATTTTTTTATAGTTAAGCATAATTATATAGTAAAGATAGATATGCTATTATGTTATTTTAGGTGTGCGCTATGTTTTGCCAAGCACATAGGGTTCACAAACTGTGTGCATGTGCTCATGCGCACAGCTTAGAGCAGGGGTCCCCAATCTTGGTCTTCAAGGGCCACAACGCAGTCGGGTTTTCAGGATTTCCATAATTAATATGAATGAGAACTATGTGCATGTATTTCATTGTATGCAATAGATCTCATGCATATTCACTGTAGGAATCCTGAAAACCCAACTGGGTGTGGCCCTTGAGGAATGAGTTTGGGGATCTCTGGCTTAGAGGAAACAGAGACTACCACTCATTTCATTTCATTTCATTTATTAAAATGTATTAATCGCCTAACACTCATTTAATAACCAAGCATTCATTCTCAATTAAGGAGTAGTTGTGCTTCCTGGTGAATAATTTCTAACTTTAGACTACCTGATGTTCTTCTTGCTCAATCTTCTGAGCTGATACAGCTCCTAGGCCTACTGTGGAGGTAGAAATCTGTAGAACATATTATTTACCAAAGTTCATCCTATGGAGTATGGGTTCCTCACACAGTTATGTTTTCAGCCCCATGAATGCTTTCTCATACTCCTCCATCCCAGCCACCTGGTAAGGAGCTGCCTCATAACTAAGTCTATTATTGGAGAGGTTCTATCTGCAAAACCAAGGATACTATTTGGCAAGGTCCAGGAAGGTGCAAACTTGTTTCTTGGAAGATTGTATCAGTCTTACACATTATTAATCATTGGTTTTATTTGGCCTTGGCCCAGTAGGTATCCTAAAAATGTGACCTCACTCCTAGTTAAGTCACACTTTGGAGAATTATCCATTAGGTCTACCTCCTTTAATGGCTGAAGAACTACTGCCAGTCATTATCTGGGGTGAGCAATCAGTGCTATTGGCAGCATAATGTCAGTGCATTCTCAGGACTAGGTTCATTAGCCATTGGAAGCTGGTTGCGGCTCCATAAAGGCCAAACAATAACACCTGAAATTCATAGGATGAATGTTGGGGAAACACCTATGAATGTGTTATTTCACTGATATAAATCTCTAATGCCAGACTCTGAAAGGCTCATTAACTAAATTAATCAATCTGAAAAATGAGTGAAAAGCTGTTATGGAGTGGACCCTTGGGCCGATACAAGGTTGGTGCTACCTGCAGGGGGGGAACTCTGCAGGACCTTGTCATCAGCAGGTGGAGCTGGTCAGTGTGGAGACCCAATTGGACCTTCACCACTATCAGCCCTCATTCCCTGCAGGTTGAGCCCTTGGGTGCTGGGGCCAGCTGGACTTAGATACAGGTCTCCAATGAAGAGGAATCCCACGACGAGAGGAAAAGACAAGGTTAGACAGTCCACGGTCGAGCCAGGTGGTGGTCAAGCAGAGCCCAGGCAATGTTCCAGAGATCAGGGCAGGCAGCAGGCATGCAAGTCCAAAGAACGTACTAGGGGTCAGAAGCCAGAAGACAATCCAAGAGGACGCGGAGTCTGGGGAACGGAGTCAGGAACGGAGTCAGGAACACAGAGTCAGGAACATGGCAACCAGAAGCTCCATTGGAGTTCGACCTGTTGCTGAGGTGTCTGGTGGTTGCAGGGGCCAGAGTTATATAGGGCCCCAGGTCTGATGTCAACAGGGAGGGCCGCGGGCACTTCCCACCGCTGGCCCTTTAAGAAGAGCAGAGTGGCGTGTGCGCGTGCTTAAGGAGCAGGCTGGAAGCTGCTGCAAGGATGGCGTCCCCGTCGCGGAGCACTGGGGAGGACAGCAGGGCTGGAGCCACCTGCGGGTGACAAGGTATAGTTGGCGGGGGGTCCCCCGCTGCGATGAGGGAGCCAGGAGACATCCCCGCCGAGCCGGTGAGCAGGGCCCATTGTCACCCGGTGTGGCTGGCCTGCATAACAAAAGCCAGTTCATTCCAACAATTAGCTCTGCTGCAAAGGACAGCCTTCCAATATAATCATTACAGGCATGAAAACACCCTCTAAGCTACTGTTTTTTGTTTTGAATTGTTACAGGGTGATATTGAGAAAACCTGATTAGTTGGATTTTCTGCTATTATTTTTTTTTAATCCTTTTTGGAAGTTACCCATACCAGAAACACTCTTTGATGATGATTTAGAGGAACTGAAGCAAATTGCTCTAAAAATGGAAGCTATAATAGATAAAATTGGCAAATAAAAAAAATAATAAATCAGCAGGACTGTTTGGTATACACCCTAATGTTCTGAAAGAGCTCCAATATGAATTGCAGACTTGTTACTAGTAATTTGTAACCTATCATTAAAATGGTACCTAAAGACTGGAGGGTGGCCAATGTAACACCAGTTTTTAAATAGGGTGCTGGATTGAGCCTGACTGGTGCCAAGCAAAATTGCAGAAATAATTTTTAAAAACAAAATTACTGGCCAGATGGATAGACATGACTTACTGGGGAAGAACCAACATGGATTTAGCAAAAAGAAGTCTTGCCTTACCCATCTGCTAGATTTTTTTGAAGGTGTTAATAAACATGTCAATATAGTGTTTTGGGATTTTCAGAAAGCATTTGATAAAGTCTCTCATGAGAGATTCTTCAGGAAATTAAAAGTCATGGGGTAGGAGTCAATGTTCTTTAGAGAATGAATAAATGGTTAAAAAAACAGGAAAGAGAGAGTTGAATTAGTTGAATTAGTCTGTTTTCCCCAGTGGAGAAATGTAAATAGTGGTGTGCCCCAGGGATTGGTGCTGTTTAACACATTCATAAATTATCTGAAAGAGGGAGCACAAGTGAGGTGATCAGACTAACAGATGACACAAAATTATTCAGATATTAATACATGAGCAGATTGTGAGGAACTGCAGAAGGACCTTGCTAGACTAGAGGACTGTGATCTAAATGGTCGATGAAATCTAATGCAGACAAATTCAAAGTGATGCACATAGGGGAAAAAAATCCTAGCTGTAGATATACAATTAGGCATCAGCAGTCAGGAAAAAGATCTTGTAGTCACTGTGGGCAATACATTGAAATCCTCAGCTCGGTGTGTGGTGGTGATCAAAAAAGCAAATCTAATTGTAATCCCATCTCCAGGTGATTAGTTTGATAGAGAAAAGCTGGTGTTTAATGTAATTAAGTCATTTTTAGTTTGTTTATTTTAATCTTTTAAAATGTAATTATTTTTTTATTTTTAATATTTCTTACACTATGTTCTCATGGTTTGTTTGCTGAGCCAATTATGAATGTATTTATGTTCAACCACAAAGAAATTTTGATATGCTGAATACACATTTTAAAAAACAAATAAATAGATAAATAAACAATGGAGCAATAAAATAATTTATATATCCTGGGGCTGAGTCCAACTCCAAATTCTTTCACTCAGTCTCTTTGACCCCAGGGCCGAGTCCTCTTCTCCTCCAAGGCCCTGGGTAGCAGGGGTGACACTGCTTCTTAAACCTGGGAGAGGCATTTGTTCTCTTTCTCCATGTTGAAAGTGAGTGCCAAGAAACATCACAGGAGATGTCCAAAAATAAACTTTACTGAAAATGTTCTTTGATAAATCAATGGAACAGTTCACATCAGTACTTATCACCACAAATGGCATTACAGTTCTCAGCTCTTTCCACTATCTGTGCATGGGTCTCTCTCACTACCAGAGCAATGGAAAACACTTACCTTCCAGGGCTTTGATGAGTACAATTCCCAAATGGACAGAGCTATTCTTGTGTGAGCAGAAAAAAAACCCTTCCAAAACTGGTAAGAAAAATGGCAAAATCAATCTTTGCACAGAATCCCAAAACGCCTCTTCCCCAGGGGAACATACTCCAAGTGGGGGTCCTGAAAAATATTTCAGTGTTATACTTGAACTTGGTTAGTGGGCCCTTGGGTCGTGGAGAGAGCTGACTCCACCCACAGGGAAGAACCCTATGGGGACTCTCCACGACAGGCGGGGTCTCAGCAGTGATGGACACAGGAGTCAGAGATATATTTATTATACAACAAAGAGAAACCCGAGGAGCGGGTTAGTAAACTCAGTCCATGAGTAGGAAGACCTGAGATGGATTCTCTGGTAGTGGTCGCAGAGCGTAACTTGGGTAGTACTTGCTTCTCAGTGGTTCTTGTGAGTAGTAACTCCAGTAGTGGTCCGCAGCGCTGGGTAGGCTGGAGATAGATGGTGGCAGCAGGCACAAGACAGCGTGGATCCAGTAGTGGTCTGCAGAGCGGGATAACCCGAGGATCCACACAGCAAGAGAGAAGCAGAATTGTAGATCAGGTCTAGTACTCACTCCGAAGTGTTGCACTAGAGATATCGTTGTAGCAGCAGGAGACCCGGAGCAGGAACACTGAAGGGTCGTCCGTAGCAAGAGGTACTCACTAAGCTGGTGAAGGTGAGACTCACAGAGAAGGCTCTCTGAGGAGCGGATAGCCCTGAGTGCAGCAAGGCCCCGAGGAGCGGGTACCTGAGTCACTCAGTCTGGAATGCAGGAACAGTGAGGCGAAGTCTCTCTGGAGGAAAATAATTGAGCAAGATGGAATCCTTGCTAACTCGTTGGTAGGAAGGTCCGGTAGGCTTAAGTACATGTAGGCAGTGAGGTCATGCGGAGGGGACGCCCCCGAGGTTCCCGCCATGACGTGGATAAGACGGAGGCGCACATGCCCTAGGTTAAACCAGATTCAAGATGGTGACCGGGATCGCCCACGCCGTCCCGGGAACTCCAGGGAGGTCGGCATGCAGAGGCAGTGGTGGCCATCTTTGCCAGAATCAGAGCTACTGGGCAAAATGAGGTGCGCAGCAAAGGTCGCAGCCGTCTGCAACCGACGGACGCAACATTCAGATTGGTCTTACTCACAGTTCTCCAGACCATCTGTCACTCAGGATCCGTCACTGCAAGAAGGATCCTACCAGAAGCACCATATCTTTCTATGTTCCTCCTTCAGGGCTGCAAGGAGGCAGCAAAACCTTCCTCCCAGGTCTCCTAACCAAAAATATTCTTCCTCAAAACTAATTTCAAACATCAGAATTAACTTGCAGTTGTAAGACTAGCAAGTTAACAGCATTTGGGGCCTACCAATATCTGCATATTTCTTTGGCTCTTATGATTCATATATGGTTAGCACCTCAAGGAGGGAACAGAGGGGCAGGTCTTTCCTATCCTGCCCCACCACCGGGAGAAACTTCCCTGAAATATCTCTCCAGGCCAACAACCAGGGGTCTTGCAAGGCTTCTTACAACAAAAAATTGGAAAAATCCTCAAAACAACCCGTAAGACAGATCCAACCAGCCAAGGAGTGGACTGGAAGGACAGCTTCCCGACAGACTGAAGGCAGATGGTACCTAAGTCCAAAGGTAGGCCCAAAATCCAACTAAGGTAAAAACTGCTGCACTTCCTCTAACTCTGAAAATCAAGCAGTACTGCTCCACTGACTAAGTGAGAGAGCTACTTTTATTACCTCACAAGGGGACTGTAGGAAGATTTCTCATGTTTTACCACTGAATCACCATATATGAATCATAAGAGCCAAAGAAATATGCAGCTATTGGTAGGCCCCAAATGCTGTCATAGCAAGAGAAAGAATTTACCCAGGTGAACTTTAAAACTGCACGGTCTCTTTGGAACATGAAGAACTTTTGTCCTGTTACCCTGAAGGATACCTTATCAAGATACACCTGTTTGCATGTTCCTCTGTCAATAGGAGCAAAGCAAACAGAGAGACAACAACTTAAGCCCATAAGCAGGAGTCATGGATGAGCCAAGGCAAGCAAAGGTCAGAAAGACCGCCACCCTTGAGGGGAGGGGGCAGTCCCAGGGAGAAAAACGCTGACACTGGCAGGCAACTTGGCATACAGACATGGCAGTTCTCCCCCTGAAGAAATGGGGAGGGGGAAGAAGACCTGCAACATGACAGGACCCCCCCCCCCCCCACGAAGTAATGAGGGTGGAAAAGACCTATAATGCGGCAAAAGACTCTTCACCCACCAGGTGGTTGTGCATGAGATTATGCATATTCAGCTGGAAAGTATAAGACAGGGGGGCACACAAGAAGAGGGAGGTGAAGAAAAACCCTGACAGGGAATCCTGAGGGCAACCCTGCAAGCAATGGACCCCCTGGAGAGAGAGAACCTGAAACCAGAGAAGAAGAACAAAAACCCTGGGAGAAAAACCTAGATAGCGATTCCTGAGAAAGCAAGACCCTGTGCTGAAGCATCCTTGAAAGCAAAAGGGGAGTCAGGAGCAGACCAGCACTCCCTACTATCGAAGGGAGAAGCCTAGGTGAGGCCAAGAGTAAGGGGCAGGAGACTAGAGAGAGGAGACATCCTGCAGAGGTGCGGAGAGTGACACAGAGTCAGAGACGGTTAGAGGTGAAAGCAAGCCCAGCCAGCAAGCACCAGAACCAGAAAATAGTCTCATTCCTGGACAGCCTGCCTGCTCGGCCAATACTAAGCCCAGGAAACAAGCCTCTGCATTGCCCACATTCTCCAACTCTTCAGCCAGAGCCTGCTTCAGAGGTGAACAGAGGTATCAGCTGAAGTTGGAATCAGGGGTAAGTAAGTTAGCCATAAGTGCTAATATATTAAGCAGACTAAGGTTTATGGCATGTCTGTCACCACCCATGACACAGAACTTTCTTTAGGGAAAACTGATGCTTAGTGGCCTGGAAGTTAGAGACATGAATTGTTGTGTTACCATCCAAGGACCTCTCTCGACAGCAGGCCGATCCCAACGGAACGCCTTGGCCATCCCGGATCCCCGAAGATGCGGCCGACCGCCAAATGCTGCTATGCTGCTGCTGAGATGTGCTGCTGCATGGAAGATAGCTTTTAATACAAGAAATGGCCATTACGAATATGTAGTATTGCCATTCGGCCTATGCAATGCCCCTGCAGTGTTTCAGAATCTCATGAGCGATGTGTTCTGGGATCTATTATACCAGTGTGTGGTAATCTATTTGGACGATATCCTGGTCTTTTCTAAGGACCTCTCCTCCATCATCTCCATGTCCAGCTAGTCTTACAACGCCTTTGAGAGAATAGACTATACGCCAAATTGGAAAAATGTAGTTTTGAACAAGAAAGCCTTCCTTTTCTTGGATACATAGTTTCAAGTCAAGGCTTCAACATGGATCTTGAGAAAGTTTGCAGTATTCTGGATTGGCCACAACCTTCTGGGCTTCATGACTTGCAGAGGTTCTTGGGTTTTGCCAATTATTATAAGAACTTCATTCCCAAGTACTCAAAGGTTACTCCCCCCTTCACGGCCCTCACTCATAAAGGAGCTGATACTAAGAGTTAGCCACTGGAGGCTGTCAAAGCTTTTCAGGAGCTTAAGAAGGCCTTCCTCAAAGCATCATGCATCCGGCACCCAGATCCTTCTCGCCCTTTTATCCTGGAAGTGGATGCCTCTGATTCCGGTGTGGATGTCATACTCAGTCAATACTCCAACTCAGGGACTCGCCATCCCTGCTCTTTTTTTTCTCAAATTCACTTCCGCCGAGCGCAATTATGGTATCGGTGATAAGGAACTTTTGGCTATTAAACTGTCTCTAGAGGAATGGCGACAATGGCTGTAGAGAGTGCAACATCTAATTACTATTTATACTGACTATAAGAATTTAGAGCATCTCCATCAGGCACAGTGTTTAAATGCTTCAGGCCCCGTGAGCTTTGTTCTTCACTCTGTTCCATTTTCAGATACGTTGTCACCCCATTTCCAAGAATCTTCGGGCAGATGCACTATCTTGGTCCTTTGAGTCTGAAAAGAGAACGGAATCAACTCGACACATAATAGACCCTGCCTCTGGCCTCTTCTGTGACCTTCTCTCCTGGTAAAACAGTGGTGTCTCTTTGTCTCTGTCTCAAGGTTTTAAAATGGGCCCATGACTCTCATATAGCTGGATATCCCGGGCAGAAGCAAACGCTGGATCTTCTCCAACAATACTATTGGTGGCCCCGTATGCAATCTGATATGAAGGCCTATGTGGAATCCTGCTCCACCTGTGCCCAGCAAAAGTGGTTAGTAGGAAAGCCTTGGGGATTTTTGCAACCCATACCCCCCCCCCCCCCCCTCGAAAGAACCCTGGTCACACATTTCCACGGATCTTATTGTAGACTTTCCCCTGTCTAATGGCAAAACCATAATTTTGGTTGTTATTGATAGATTTTCTAAGATGGTCCACTTCACTACTCTTCCAGGCCTGCCTTTGGCTCCAGAACTATCCCAATTGTTTGTTTGTCACTCATATATGTCGACCACTTGGACTTTGTAAACATATTATTTCCAATTAAAGGTATGCAATTCATTGCCAAGTACTGGTGTGCTCTTTGTCACAAATTTAATATTACACTGGATCACACAACAGCTTATCATCCTCAGGTCAATGGGCAGGCAGAAAGAACCAACATAACATTATAGACCTTTTTAAGAGCTGATGTCAACGAGCGCCAGAATGACTGGTCTACCCTTTTACCATAGGCAGAGTTTTCGCATAATTCACATGTTAGTTCTGCAACTGGGACCTCTCCTTTTCAGATTGTGTTTGGGAAACAACCTTTACCCCCATTGCCGTTACCTCTGTCGGTATCTTCGACTGCAGCCCAAGTTATGAGAACTATGGATTCGTACTGAGGAGATGCTAAAATGAGCAGTACAGAAAGCCAAGGCTTCTGCAGATCTACATGGCAGATCAGTTCCCAATTTAAACCTGGAGACAAGGTATAGCTAAGTACCCAACATCTTCGACTTCGCCTACCCTCCATGAGATTGGCACCTCGATACATAGGGCTGTTTCCCATCCTCCGACAAATTGGTCCTGTCACCTACCAAATAAGACTACCCATTTCCATGGGCATACATAATGTTTTTCATGTGTCTCTTCTTAAACTGATGGTTCTTACATGGCCTTTCCAGAAAACACCTGTACCTACTGCTATTGCATCCGAGGATCAAGTAAACCAAGTAAAAGAAGTCCTGCTTCAGCCTTCTTGTTTGGTTACACTTGTTTACCCCCTATGTTCCATGTAAACCGGCCTGATGTGAATTCTATTCGTGAAGTCCGGTATAGAAATAAATATTAAATAAATAAATAAATAAATACCCCCCCCCCCTTCCCCCTTCCCAAGAAACCATACCTGCTTTCTTGGGAAGGTTTTGGTCCTGAGGAAAATACTTGGGAACCCGCATCAAATATCCTAGATAAGAGCCTTTTAAAGACTTTTCATGCCACGCATCCTAAGAAACCGAGACCTCATGGAGGAGGCCCTAAAGGAGGGGGTACTGTTACTCTCCATGGACCTCTCTCGACAGCAGGCCGACCCCGATAGAATGCCTCGCCAACGCCAGTTCCCCAAAGACGAGGCTGACCACTCAACGCCACTATGCCGCAGCTGAGATGCGCTGCTGAGGATTCCCTTAGGCGCGTGCGCAGTAGCATTCTAATTAAAGGGCCCGTGGCGGGAATTCTTAGTGGTGCGCGGGATGGACGTCATCAAACTGCCCTTATTTAAGGGCAGCTCAATCTGCTATCCGTGCCTCAGCTACAGGTCTGTTCCCTGTCTGACGCATCCTTCTGCTAGCCTGTTATCTGCCACAACTCGGACCGTTCCTGGATTCTTGATTGCCTCTGCCTGCCACGACTCAGACCGATCCTGTAATTTGGCTTGCCTGCTGCCTGCCACGACTTGGACCATTCCTGGATTCTCGCTTGCCTGCTGCCTGCCACGACTCAGACTGATCCTGTAATCTCGCTTACCTGTTGCCTGCCACGACTTGGACCATTCCTGGATTCTCGCTTGCCTGCTGCCTGCCACGACTTGTACCATTCCTGGATTCTCGCTTGCCTGCTGCCTGCCACGACTCGGACTGTTCCTGGATTCTCGCTTACGTGTTGCCTGCCATGACTCAGACTGATCCTGTAATCTCGCTTACCTGTTGCCTGCCACGACTTGGACCGTTCCTGGATTCTCGCTTGCCTGCTGCCTGCCACGTCTCGGACAGTTCCTGGATTCTCGCTTCCCTGTTGCTTGCCAAGACTTGGACTGTGCCTGGACTCCCTTTGCTTGCTGCCTGCCCTGACTCAGGTTGTCCTCAGGATACCTCTCTCTCCTGCCAAGATCAGATCTGCCCTCGAAGCAAGGCTTGTTCTTCAGAGGGACGCTCCGCCAGCCGATGGCAAGGAACTTTGGGACTGCCTCTAAGAGTGTTCCATCTTGCCGTGGCCTAAGGGTCCACATAAGAAACGTTATTTTCTAAATACTATATCCTGCCCAATATGACAAATAAAAGTCTATTTCTAAGGAGACTGCACGTCTTCTTTCCTGACTTAGGATCGCAAGTAAGGTGGAAGGGCAGCTGGCAGTGTCTTGTAGCAGACAGATCCCTTCACCCCTAAACTTGCTTACAGGACGGCCATCCCAGCACCCTCAAAGGGGGGGGGGGGGTGCTGTACCGAATGATGTCTCCTCTAATTTCCCAACCTACCTATCCTAGCTAAAAGAATTAACTTTCTGGTAAAGAACATTGCATAATGTTAGGAATGATTCAAAAAGAAACTGAGAATATCATATTACTTCTGCATTGATTCATGGAGCAGCTGCCCCTCCAGTATTATATGTGGTTTCAGTTGCCCCTTCTTAAAATATAAACAAAGTAGAATTAGAAGAGATATAAGAGAAGAACTACAAAAACGATAAAGGGGTTGGAATGGCTCCCTTATGAAAAAAAGGCTAAACAGATTAGGGCTCTTCAGCTTGAAGAAGAGGCTACTGAGAGGGGACCTGATAGAGGTTTATAAAATCACGAGTGGGGTAAAACAGGAAAGACACTGACAACAATCAGGCCGATACAGTAAAGCGCAGCCGTGGTTACCGGGTTTTTAACCCGCTTTGGGCGCACGTTTTGGACGCGTAAGGCGTACCCGCGATTCAGTATCGGCTTTTGCGCGTCCTTACCGCTTGCCGAAAAGGACGCGTATCCCTTTCCGCCCGCCGCATGTATATGATATGTTAATGATCGGATTAGCTATTCCCTCCCATACAGTAACGTGCGCCGAAATTATCGCCCTGTTAACCAGCTTATTTACCGCGTCTTTAACCTGAATATTTACCGCCTACCCTGTCCCTGGCGTTAGTGTGGTGTTCAGTCAGCTTCGTACCGGACTACGGCAAAATGGACCAGGTAGGCAGAAGCACAGACCCCCGTACAGGCAGCGGGGCATTTCAGTCATGGACGTCCGGAAAGAGACAGGAACGTCCATGAACGGAAGCCGCGACCTGGACCTTCCCGCCTGTATCTGGGCGTCCATGATCGGAGGCCCCGCTGCCTTGAGTGCCCGGACGGAGCCGCGCTCGGCAGACCACGTGATGTGTCCTGGGCCGGCCTGGGCAGCGAATCCCCAGGCCGGTCTTCCTCGGGAATCCGCCGCTGTGTAGGAGTCCTCTCAGGTCCCAATGTGACAGGGGAGGTTCCTTTGTACATCCCCTTTTGTTTCCCCCTGGGGAGGACGCTGGTCTCTGTTGTGAGTGCAGTGAGTGCAGAAATAAATACTCTGGAGCCACTTGCTTTGTGTCCAAATGTACTGTTAAGCACTGATGGTGACTGTGACACAACTCAAACTGCAGCAGCACAGAAATCTCTCTTCAGTTCCTTTACAGCCTCTTCCCTCTGTCTGTGCAGGACTCACTTATATCAGGGCAAGGGAGGCACCCTCTCTTCTTGGATTAAGGTAAAGTGGAGCTCCCAGACGGGCAGAGTCTTTAGGATGGTCAAAACCCCTTCCAGGCTGATAAAAATAGCAAACTCTATGGCACAGAGGGTAAATCCTCTCTTTCTCTCCCCAGGGTGGTGAACACTGGATGGGGGTCCCCAGTGATGTTGTTTTTCCCTTACTCACGTTTAGCGGATCTTCAGGATCTCCTTGATCTTACACAGTCTCTTTAGGACTCTCCCTGGATCCCTGATGTGAAGGATCCTCTTTGAAACAGCAGTTCTCTTGCTTCTAGCAGGAAGGAAGGGGCAGCCAGAAAGTGAAACCTTCCTCCTGGATCATCTAAGAAAAGTGTTCTTTCCCCAAAAAGAAACAGAAACTAACAGCGGAGTCCCCTCCTCACAGCAGATCACCACTGCTTCAGGGGTGTATCTTCCCTATCCCTGGGCAGCCTGGGTTAGCCTGCCTTTACTGACTGGGCCTGAAAAACAACAAAAGTTAACTCCTGTCACCTCTGCACTCTGTGCTAACCTGAATGGACTGACTCCCAAGCTGTAGCAAGGGCTCGGTTATATATTGTATCAAGTGGGCTGGCCATTCCAGACCCTGCGGAAGAAGGGGCTGTATTTGAATGGATCCTCCCTTCACTCTAACCTATTCTCTCTTTCTCTCTCTCCCTAGCTGAACAAAGGGCTCAACCAGGTCCTACTGGCGACGCAACCGGAGGTTCTGTCACATACACAATATCATATCCTCACTTCCAGAATCGATCATCTAAATATACTTATAAAAACCAATCATTCATCCACACACATTCAAACTATATAAAGCATGAATCAAAAACACACAATTAAATAAAAAAAAAAAAAAAAACCCCACAATCTACAAAATTCAGCTTGTGGAGTATCTTCAAGGAGCTTTCTATGTCTTCAATCTCTTCTCTTCTCTTTATATATGTACTTCCAATAACCACCCCAACAAGGGTCTCTCGTTTCTCCTAGAACAGGCTTCTTCAGGGGAAACACCCTATTCTATATCAAAACCATATATGAACAAATGAACGAGAAGCAAATAAAAACAGCCATCCAATTAGTCTCAGAATGCTCTCATGCTACCTCTTTTATATCCAGTTATGACTTTCCTGGCTGAAACTTAGCCAGCCAGCGGAGGGAGATATTTATTTCCCAGGCTTGTTCAGATTAGCCCCAAATGTAACTGAACAATTTGTTTTGAATATGGACTTCATTACTGTTCTCCTGTAAGTTGCTTGAGTGTGAGATTGTTCCTAGCTATATGGCAACTGTTTGGCGCAGATCACAGTCAGTGGCCTGTGGCAATAGCACGTGCATGTTCACTTCTCCTAATGGGGTTTGTCCTTATAAAATTCATATCCAATGAACACAGCTGACTCATTATGACCACCAAATCCCACTCTGATAATCTAAGAGTTTCACCATATTTATCTGATGAAGATGATGCATCTTTATGTAACCCTTTGTTCAGGGCTTTGCTGTTCTCCCTAGGGCCATAAAAATATTTGTTATAAAATTGGCGTGTCCATGTGTGCACGCCGGGTACCATGTGCACATGGACGGCCGCGTGTTGCTATTAAAATCGACTTCTTTACGTATATCCCCTGGGGAGCATTGCCTCATGCCCCCTCCCCCATAACCCCTCCCGTCATCCTGCCACACATATACACACACACCAGGAAATGTAGGTACTTCCCCCAAAAAAGATGCAGTATTCAATATTAATAATGGATTCATTAGTTTTTCCTAGTCCTGTGTAATAATACTTCCCTGAGTAATAATTTTGGGGCCCTTCCCTTTCCTTCTCTTTGCCCCCATCATTTTGTTATGCACCTCCGAGACAAAAATTTCAACTCTGTGTAGACCTAGCCAGTCCACCCTTCTTAAATCATTGTTGTCTGGTCTACTGAGACACAGAACAGTGTATATAACAACACGATAAGCACATAAACCATATTTCACTCTGCACCTTTCATAGCGGCACTGGATCTCTCCTGCTGCTTTAGATGACAGTAGAAACAAATTATACCTTGCTTGCAGATGTTCCATGTGCTCTAGCCAGATGTGCAACGAATGGGGCTGGAAGACAGCCTGGCCTCAGTAGAGTCCCCTAAAGAATCCTGTTCCCACTCCCCACGTCGCTCCCCCAAGCCAGCTGCAGCTCACAGATAAGAGGCAAAGGGGGACGGACGGACAACAATGCGAGAAACTGGGAGGAGATGCACTACTTGTGAGGGGCCGAATCCATTCTCCCTTTCTCTCCCTCTCAGAATCTGTTATCTGGACCTGCTTCTAATGTAGCCCTAATCAGAGGAATATGAGACTATTATATAATGTCCTTATTCTTTTTTATTAACAAAGCATGTTTATTAGCAAGGCATTTACCCTATAAAAATAGACCCTTAAACCCTAACATCCATACATGCATTACCCTCCATTCATACCATCTTACATACACACTCATTCATACAAAACACCCAATCAAATCACATTAAATCTACTCAGCCAGGGGAAATTTCCCAGACCGAAGCTAAAAAAACTACCACACTATTATTTTGATAGCGTTGATGTTATTTTAACTTTTCCTCAATACACTTCCTAATCCTCTCATGTCTTCCAAAACTGCCAATTTCTCAAGCTCCCGATTTTCTCAAACTCCCGACGAGAGCCTCATTTCACCCTGTATAGGGCTTCATCAGGGGAATTTATTAGTGTAATTCCTTTCTTATACAATCATATGTGGCACATCCCTTTTTTCATAACTTCTTCAAAGGCCTTCGATAGCTACAGTGTCCGCATCATTCCACGTATCTTTTACAATTCTACAATATACTAAAGAACCACTGATTATCTGCTCATAACACTCTTTCATATTTCAACCTGTACATCACTCTTCACCCACCTTTTCCAACAACACTTTATTGATCCCAAAACATTTTTCACATATACCGCTATTATGTTTAACGCGTTACCAATACCTACAACAAGTGCACAGATTTCTAAACTTAAAAATACAACCCGTGATTTCATAACTCCAATACCTAAATTATCCGTAATACTTCTACTTACGAATTTAGATACGTTGTTCCGTTCTCATGAATCTACCACCAACATGTTCATTACGCTACCAGAGTCTGCAACAAATATAGAATCCTCTCAGCTAAACTATATCACTCTATAATATCTCTACTCCAACATTCCAATAACCAAAGTATTAATTTACTTACAATTGTTCTGTGAAACCTCAACATTTTCTTCCAAGCAAAGCAAGTTTATTCCCAATCGTTACCACGCTCCGCTACACTGATGCACCCAAACGTCCCTGCGTCATCACACAATGCTCCAACAACCTAATCGTATAAATCTTGTTAGCTACCCAACCAGAGGAACTGCACATTTTTTCTATCTAATGTAGCCCTGCCATATTTATATGGTGGGATTTGAAACAGCAGCTGCAACTCCATGAATATCTCAAGGATATTTTTTCACCTTCTTTTCCTTTTGTTCCATCTACCTACCCTCTGACTCCATACACTGCAGCCATCACTGGACAAAAAAAAAAATTACATCACCAAGGTGTTTGGCGAGCACTGCTTGGCCTTCTTCTTTTGTCAAGGATTTAGCATGAATTACAATAGTCTTAAGATCTCTTAAGTGCCAAACATGGGATTTGTATGCTGGCTCCTTTCTGATTTCCAGTAGCATTACCAGATAGCTCCAGAGAGAGGCTGAGCTAGGCCTGGTTTCATCCCATTGCATGCATGGATTTGTAGTTCTGATTGTCTTGGGGGAAGGCAATGGGAAATCAGACCTATAATCCCATACTTGCAACAGAGCAATTCCTGGACTGTCTCAGCCTCTCCCTGGTGATCTGGAGCCATCTGGTAACCCAAAATTCCAGGGGAACTTACAGTACCTTACCCATTCGGAAACTAGAGACTGGGCATGCTTAATGCTCCATATCTTTCTCCTAATCTTGTAGAAGCTTATGGGAGTGAGTCTATTGTAATGTATAGCTTTTGACAGGACAAGATTTGCCACTGATTTGCTGTGGCTTGAAGCAGAGACCTACCATGCAAGTTATACCTGTCAGATTTCAAATTTACATTCTTACAACCTTTATTTTTCAACTGTCCCACATGTGGATACTGTTACTCAGGAGTGCCAGTAACTCAGTTCCTGCAGGAAGGCTTCATGTTGGTCCCGGCGTTCTGGCACTCCATCATGTTGCATTCTGGGGTGTGTAGTACTGATGTCAGAAGTAGGTCTACAAATACCACAATGCAATGGGATGTAAGTCGAAAAAGCGAACTGGGCGAAGTCTCCTTTCAGGGCTTGGGTCTTGGCAGCTTTGGTTCTCTGTAAAAGACTTTGGGACAGCCACTGATAGTGCCTCTTATTTGGGAGATGCACAGTAAGGAGGGAAGAGAATACATTTCTGATTTCCTGCATCATAGTCAGTGTAAGGACAGGCGCTCTTCAAAGACTCCATTCCAATATCCTCATAGTTATTAGCCCTGGCAGAAATAGCCCCATTTTCTCTGAGTCCCTGCTATTCCCAGATATATCCACTAGATGGTACTAGATATCAGGCCAAAGGGCAGCTGCTCACCTAACACTGGCAAAACTAAAGACAGGCAGACTCACCTGTACATGGTAACATGGCAGCACACAGATATATTCAAACTCACATTCAGACTCACGTGCATGTGCACAATCATACACATTTATTCAGGTCTGCATACAATCAATCCATTCCCATATACTACTAACATATTAGCACTTCAAAACATCCATTTTACACACACACATGCATGGGTGCACCGGCAGGAATACCAACTGGCTTTATTATTTACCTGGATAGACTGAGTCGATCCTGGTTTTATCCCACTGCACGCATAGATTTGTAGTTCTGACTTCTTTATATAAAACCAGGACTGGATCAGCATATCCTAAAAAAAAAAAAATTAGAAGGAAAAAGGAAAGTGAAAATGCCGGACAGCTAAAGAGCAGGCAGGATGAATGCAATCTTTGTTCAGTGTTTAACAGAAGGAGGCTGTGAAGAAGGTAAGATTTGACTGCGACTCTGGCTCAATACCTACATACTGAGTTTCTAAGGAATAGGCAGGATGACTGCTACTTTGCTCTTTATTCGTTTGAATGGTTGTTTTTTTAAAAATCAATGGATTTTCATGAAGTTTTCCCCTGTGTGTGTTGGAGCTTGTTTAAAGGAAATTCTAAGCTGAGTCTAGAATGGCAAATTCCTCAGGTTTTTACCAAAGAATAATTGAAAAATTAGCACTCTGTTTCTATGAACACTCTGCTTATCCATGTCATAAATGGTATTTCAGGGGCAATATGATTAAAATGTTTTGGGATCATGCACAATCTTGACCCCTGGCAGGGTGTTCTAAACGTGTGGTTCAGGCATGTATGATGGCTCCTAAAAAAGAATAGACAATAGTGGATTACTGGATTATTGTTATGCCTGTCGGTCGCAGACGGCTGCGACTGCAAGTACTCACCACTTGCTTTATGCTCCTGCCCTCCCCAGGTCTGCTTGCTGCGCGGGTCTGCCTACACCGCCGTGTTCCTTGGGCCTCCTCACGCAGCATGGATGCTGCCACTTCCTACTCCAATGGCGAGCCTTCCTAGGCGCGCGTGTCACAGGCCCCGCCTTTGAAACCGCTTCAGCGGGGACCTCGGGGGCGTCCCTATTTGATGATGTCATCGAACTCCTGTACTTAAGCTCCACCTTCGCCCCCAGCAAGCTGACTTGGCAACAAGTTCTGTATGAGTCCTCTACGCCAGCCTCTAGTTCCTGAGACACCGCTTCCTGCCTGCCTCTTGGACCCTGTCTGGCACCTGCTCCTCGGGGGTCAGTGTGTGCTCCTACGGGGACTTGCTCCCTTGGCCTACCCCGCTCCTCGAGCTGGCTCCGCGCCTCTTGGGTCCTATCCAGCTACCAGCTCTACCACTCGGGTCTCCCTTGGAACTACTGCGGCAACTAGTGAGTCTCTCGGCTGGCCTTCCCTGTTCCTTGGGTTGCGCCTGTGCTCATCAAGACTGTTCACGCTCTCCCCGCTCTTCGGGCAGTGCTCACCATTTTGGAGACTACCTTGAGCTCCCCCGCTCCTCGGGCCTGCTTCTCTACTGCTCAACCGGCTCTCCTCCGACCTCCAGGCACCTGTCTACGTGGGCTGCTGAGTTCGGGCTCGGGCTTTCCTGCCTTGTGGGTTGGCCTGCGCTCTCCTGTCTATGCCCACTACGCTGCAGCTCCGCCCTCTCGGGGCTGTCCCACCGGAGAATCTCCTGCACCCACCACTCCGCGGTCTGCCTGGCACCTCTCGGCACCTCTATGGTTATCTGTTTGTAGTGTTCTTTTGTACTCTTTTTACTTTCTTATTAGTTAATCTATATCTATTGTTATTTGCACCCTTCCCCTTTACCTTGTTCGCTGTATTTCTCTTAGTTCTTTGTAAATCGATATGATGTTCCTACGAATGTCGGTATAAAAAATTTGTTAAATAAATAACAACCCTACGGGGGTCACCTCCTGGTCTTTGGGGATTCCCCCATTACTGTGCTAGAGCTTCCCGCTATCTCCGATACCTCGCCTCCCGACAGTGCAGACCTGTGGGGCTCCTCCCCACGGGCTGTATCAACTCGCACCTCGGGCCAAGGGGCCACATACCCACCAAGCATAACAATTATTATCTTTAGCTTTTTTAGCCTCAGTCGGGTTGGATACAGAGAGAGGTTTAGCAGATCAGACTGGTGTCTCTGTGTGTCGCGGTTCCTGTTTTTATGTGTCTATCCGTCTCTCATAACTTTTGAATGGCTGGATCTAGCTCAGCCCAACTTGATGTGGAGCCAGGTCCTTGGGGATGGGGAAGGGACATTGGACCGTTTCAGTTTTCAAACTAAGGGAGTGCTTTGGGGAAGGTGGGTAGCTTGGGAAGAGGGCAACATTGGGAATTTGGCATAGAAACTGCATTGGGATTAGAGAATATTGCTTCTTCTACTTGTTTTTCTGAAAAAAAACAAAACAGCTAACTTCTACACACAAATACAAGAAACCTTCACAAATACTGCACATTTTTTTTAAAACTGAAGGTTTAATTCTCCTTCATTAGTAATGGGTTGTAACATAGTAGTGCTTCTACTACTTATTTCTATAGCACTACCAGACATGCACAACGCTGTACAGATCCATATGAGAGAGAGTCCCTGCTCCGGGGAGCTTACTATCTAGTCAAGACACACAGAATGGCAAAAAAATAACAGGGCATTAACCCTGCTTTGTTGTTACAGACCTTCATTTTCAGTTTCTATTTTCCCTCCCCCCATGGGATTTATCGGTGTGTATCATAACAAACAAAAAGCAACATTGTTCTCCACTGATTCCTCTCCCATTTTTGTGTTCATTATGAGACACACTGATAAATTCCCAGGGAAATTAAAATAAAAACTGAAAACAAAGATCCCTATATATTGTATAAGTTCTCATTCTCAGCAAAAAAAACATTCCCAGCTCATGCTTCTGATGCTAAATTTTTGTACATTCAGTGCGCACAGAGCGATCGTGATATAAAAGGAGGGGAAGAGAAGGGGGGTCTTTCACCAACACCCCATGCCTCCTGAGCAACCACAGACCCTAAACGATACTATTGTTCAAACTGTTTATTACACTTGAATTCAACATATGCAACAAGCGGGCGCTCTGACGCTCTCCACATATAATAGAAAATGCAATTAATTTTTTGATTGCATTCATTATTTAAAGCACCCCTTTGAACCCCAAAGCAAAACCAACCCCCTCCCACCCTTCAATTCACCAAAAATCAGGTTCCATTACTCAACAAATCAACCATACATGTTGTGTCCAAAATCCCGTATGACTTCAAATTGTACAAAAATATAGCAAGATTCACAATGACATATTGTTAAGCATTAAAATATGGATTTTAGCTGGCAAAATTTGAAGATACACATTCCAAGTTTGTAAGAAACATTTTTGTCATTTACTTAGGAGCCCTGCCCACATTCTTTCCAGTAACATCAACTCATGGAAGGCATTTGTCCAGGCCCAATGCAATGGAACTTCCTCTGTTGTCCACATCGAGAGGATACTCTTTTTTTCTCCACCAAACAGGCCTTACGCATTAAAAGCCCATTACCTTTACCCTGTATTTGGAAAGAAGCAGAATCATTGAAAAGGACTCCCTCAGGTATAAAAGAAATGTTTTGCCCAAGCATGGTTTCAAAAATAATCTTGAATCCCTTTCCAAATTTTTTTAATGGGCTCACAAGACCAAAAGACATGACCCAAATTCCCCCTATCTGTTTTACATTTCTGACAGATATCAGTTGTAATAATACCAGATCTACATGCCCTTACAGGAGAAATGTAAGCACGCATTGAAAACTTAAATTGTGTATCCCTCAGTTTCACAGAGGACACTAAAGTCTTGATATGACGAAATCCCGCCCTCAATTGAGTGTCCAAAGGTAGTATGGAGAGTTCACTATTCCATTTATCAAGCAAAGAAGCTCTAGACCTTAACGGCTGAATCTTCAGTATGGATTTATAGAGAAATGCTCATCCTCCTAAAATCCTCAATTTGAAAGAAATTTTCCAATTGATCACAAAATACTTCCTGAAGTTGTATAGTTGGCAAACTACCCAAATAGTGCCTTAGTTGTACCTAAGCAAATTGATCTCTGTCTGTAAGATCAAACATTTGTTTTGGTTCCAAAAAAGGAAGTATCTGCTCATCAGCCCCAACAACCTGATGTAAATGAGTGACCCCCTTAGTTCTCCAAAAAGTAAATGCCCTATTTTGGGACCCTGGCAAGAACTGTAGATTCCCAATGATCGATAGATACGGAGATATTAGAGAAGAATGTCCCAATTGGGCACACAGTATACGCCAAGTCTCCCGAACTGCCAAACACAGAGGTCCCAATTTTAGAGAGACAGTAAATCCTTGTTTTTAACATGAAAAACTGAGTGTAAATGTAAGGAAGTAGCCAGAATGTTCTCTATCTCTAAGGGAGTGTAGTATGCTGTACCCCCTGGCCAATCTTTTAGATGCCGTAGATGACTAGCCCAGTCATTTCTCTCTATATCTGGAAGCCTAATCTTCCCATTTTCCCATGTACCCATCACCAAGCCAGTTTTAACCTAGATCTCCAACTCTGCCACAGAAAGTAAAAGAATGCCCTATATAGCACTCGAATATCCATTTTTTAAATTTGCAATGGCAATACCTGATTTATGTTTAACTACTTGGGAAAGAGAGCCATCTTGAACAAATTTACCCTACCCACTAAGGGGCAGATTTTAAAACATATGTGCGGGCGTACATTTGTGCGCGCAACCCAGCGCGCACAAATGTACGCCCAATTTTATAACATGTGCGAGCAGCCTCGCTGGCTTTCCCCGTTCCCTCCCACCTTCCCCTCCCTGTTCCACCCCCCAGCCCGAAAGAAAATCCCCCCGTACCTTGTTTTGGAAGTTACACCTGCCAGAGGCGTAACTTGCGCACGCTGGCCAACTGCTGGCGTGTGATCCCCCGCTATGGCCACTGTACTGGAGTCCTTGGCCACACCTCCTGGACCACCCCTGAACCACCCAGCCACGCCCAGCTATGCCCACGGACTGCCCCACCACACCCCCGGACCATCTGCCCTGCCCCTGCTTCCTGCCCGCCCATTCAGAAAAGCCCCGGGACATATGCGCATCCCGGGGCTTTATGCGCACCGCTGGGCCTTTTGAAAATAGGCCTGGCATGCGTAACCCTCCTATGCGCGTAAATCCTCCTGGATTTACACGCTTAGGTCTTTGAAAATCTGCCCCTAAGGAAAGAGGGAAATTTTACCAGAGCGTGAACTTAGCCTTCATTTAGATTAACATAGATGGGACATTTAATTTATAAAGCTTAGTAATATCTGAAGGAAGACTGATCCCTAAATACCTAAATGAATCTCTTGCCCATTTTAAGGGAAAGTCTTGACCCTAGTTAAGTTGCACCTGTGGTGTAGTGTTTATAGCCTCAGACTTGTCCAAATTAAGCTTCAATCTCGAGATAGCGCCAAATTCAATAAACTCCCACATTAACGCCTGCAATTAATCAACAGGGTTAGTCAAATGCACTAGCATATCATCAGTGAATGCACCTATTTTAAATTCAGCGTCTCCAATAGGAACCCCACAAATTTCAACTGAATGATGAATCTACTTCATCAAAAGCTCTAGGAAAAGAAGAAACAATAGAGGAGAGAGCGGATACCCTTGTTGAGTTCCTTTCTGAAGTTCAAACTCCTCAGTCCACCCCCTATTAATCAAAATGGATGCTCGGGGTGCAGAATAGAAGCTGAACCATCTTCAAAATAGTACCTGTTATTCCCACTTTCTGTAAAACAGCAAAAAGAAAGCTCCAATCTGTTGCGCTGACGATGGAAGGGGGTGCTCTCCAGCGTGGGACAAGTGGGGTGTGCCCCTGCGGTGAGGCAAGTCCAAGTCTGGGAAGGACACAGGAGACGAGATGAGGACTTGAATTGGAGATCCGACGAGACGAGGACTGTAACTGAAGAAGCGATGAGACGAGGACTCAGACGAGGACTTGGAAGGACTCTGAGTGCTAGGAAGACTCAGACATTAAAAGATGAGCAAGTGCAAGGAGCTCCGAACCAGGAGAGAGTGCAGAGTTCTGAGTCAGGGTCAGGATTAAAACAAGGTCTCGGAGACTTGCACTGCTGAGGAGATCAGAGACATGGAGGTTCCCCGGTGACAACCACTGGAATCCCACCGAGCGCCCTACACACCCCATCAGGGGTGGCTGCTGTCCACTTGGCCACTGTGCGCCATACACAACCCCACCAGGCTGGTTGCAGACCACGCAGGGACGGGACAGTGGAGCCACACGAGACATGAGGAACTTGGAACATCACGGAGCTTGGAACAGGAACTCGGAACATCAAGGACCTTGGAACATTAAGGAACAGGAACATCAAGGAACTTGGAACATTTAGACGAAGACACAGGATCCCACATGGAATGGAAAGCCTTGAGAAGCTGGAAGACGAGAGTCCTTAAGAGGCGCAGGTAAGCGCCTCCCGAGCTCCAGCCGTGGGAGGAGCGCAACACAATCAAAAGCTTTTTCCACCTCAAAACTGATGAGAAGGGAATCTAATTTGGAAAATCCCACCACCATCAGGGAGGCCAAAATTTTTCTATTAACCACCGAGTGACATTGTCACACAAACCCAACTTGATTCTCCAAAATAAGATGTGGGAGCAAAGGTGCCAACCTCTCTGCCATGATCCTAGCCAGCAGTTTCATATCAAAGTTTAAAAGGGAAATGGGCTTATAGGATTAAGACTTATAGAGATTCTTATCAGGCTTAGGAATTAATATATAGCTTTTGCATACATATCCATCAGAGGAGCTGATATTTGTTCACTCAACAATTTGTAAAACTCTCCTCCATATCCATCTGGCCCAGATGCTTTATATAATTTGGCCTACTGAATGCCAAATTAAAATTCTTGTATCGGACTGGTGCATTCAATCTAGCCAACTGTACCTCTGTAAGACTAGGCAAACACACACTTTCCAAATAACGATGAACAGATTCCAAATTAATCTCTTGCTTAGTGTATAATTCCTGATAAAATTTAAAAAAAATACCTCTTGTATGTGCTGCTTAGCATTACAGCCTTACCTGAGGTATCCTTAACTGCTGCTATGTATTTCTGCCCCTCCCATCACTTAATTAAGCCAGCCAGCAACTTGCCAGACTTATTACCATATTGATGTAATTTGAATTTATAGTAAAAAATGGACTTTTTCGCTCACTAATGGATAAGTGTATTTATGACTACTTTCACAGCTACATAAGAAGCTCTAGCCTCTCAGTATGCATATTTCCTAAGGTTTTCCTGGTATGAGCTACCTATTTTTTCCCATCTAAGAATCTATTTGTCTAAATTATTTCTTTGCTGAACTACAAAAGGGATCATCTTTCCTTGTAAAACCACTTTAGCGATTTCCCAGAACAAAGTGGGATTCGACTTATGTTCCCCATTAAACTCCTGAAAACCCTCCCATTTCTTAAGCAAAAATTGTCTAAAAGAATTATTCTCATAAAGATGTGCAGGAAATTTCCAGGTTCGACTACCATCCCATGGTACTCACCATTATAAGACAACCCAGATTATGGCATGTTCAGAGATCTCCAAAGGCCCAATAGCCACCGAGAGTAGTTTGAGAGAATAATAAATAATCCATGAGAGATTGTGTGCCTTGTGCTCTGGACTCATGAGTGAAGTCATGTTCCTGTGTGTGCAGAACGCACCATAGATCTACAAATTGAGTCGCTGACAAAAATAAGGTATACCCTTGTGTCTAGATGAGCATTCCACAAAATAGACTTTGATAATGATTATTACAAAATGTCCGTCTGAATCAGCAACAATCTTCTCAGGGATAAAGGATATTTGTTTATGAAATAAACACACCACACTTGCCTTCTTTGTTCCAGAGGATGCCTCAATTACTGCCCTCACCCATTCTCCCCTCAATGTGTCATGTTCTAGATCCATAAGGTGACTCTCTTGTAATAGCGCAATATCTGCTTTTTGCCTTGCCAGAGCTTTGATAACTTTATATCTTTTTACTGGGGAACCAATTCTTGTCACATTCCAAGATATAACTCTGATTTGGGATTTACACATATATCATTATCCTGCAAGGAAACACAATAACAAAGAAATACCATAACAAGGAGAAGTTCCCCCAGCCTAGGACTCTCCCAACAAAATTCTGAGATTTTGGTTGCTCCCTAAACCCAGTATAGTAAGAAAGAGAATCCAATACCTTGTTACGCAGCCCCCACAAAAATCCCAAACGTTCCCTTTCCTCCCCCCAAAGCTTACCCATGTACAATAGCCTTCACAAAGATTCAATACCCCCTCCCTCTAAATCCTCCCCAACAATCCCCTTTTTAACACCCCCCCCCCATTAAACCAAACTCCCATTTATTCCCAATGTCCCTCACAAAGAGGGCCAGAGATCACTCCTGATGCTTGGAAAACTACCCAGTTCATCTCCCCATAGCCCAACCCGCCATTCTTAAACTATCCCCACATATAGAAACAATATAAACAATACAATCAGCATCCAGCTTTATGTAAACAATATTTATATAGCCTAACTAGCTCAAATGGCCTATAATGTCACCTAGGAACTAGCAGGTCCTTAAACAGAAAAAAATAGTGCTCACGGAGCATCCTCTTTACGTGTATAATTGAGGAAGCGAGCAATAACAGCGCATGGTTTTGCTGTCTGTTGTTCTTCTCTGCCCCAGCCGATGCGCACGCTCTATCGCCATCGTCACCGCCAGTGCTTTTAGGCCCAGTGATGAGGGCAGCCAAGTTCTCCAAGAAACCCCCGCGACTCACCATCTTGCAAGCTCTCGGGCAATCTGATGAAACGGAGATTATTGCAGCGAGACCTATTTTCGAGGTCTTCCAACTGCACTTCATACAAATGGGCATCCGCTTGTAGAGAGGCAAACTCCGACCCCACGTGCCCACTGAGAACCGTTTAGCCACCTCACCAAAGGTAGTAGCCATTTCCTCCAACTTTTCATATATGCGATCAAGTTTCCAAACCGCGGTGCCAGAGGCCTGCATTACTGCCTGCAGCATATCATTTAGGTTTGGGTTTACAGCAGGAGCTTCAGGGTTGATGTTTGTGGCTGCCATCTTAAGCTCTTGTAGTGTTGACTTTTCTTTCTCTCTCTGTTTTTTTCGCCACATGGGTGCTCATTGCGAAGAAAACTGCCACAGACAAAAATATGACTCTTCACTGACCTAGACATACATTTTTGGGTAGCAGAAGAATTTTATAAAGCCAGATGATTGCGGATAGCCCCCTGAACAAAGCAATATTACATACTGCTCTGCTTACAGCATCTCGTGATCTCGCCCTAAATGATACTAATAGCTCACCTAGCAACTTCCAGAAGAATGACAATCCTGCAGACAGTCAGGATGGGCCAGAACTGCTTCAGCATCTACAAAATCTTTCCAAAGATGAGAACTCTGCTGCTGCCCTCACAGGGGTGCAATGTGCTGGGTTCTTTGTCTGTGACATGGGAGACTCTGAGCCCTGCCTGCCTCCAGCTTCAGCAAGACTTTCTAGGGATCTGCTGCCAACAAGAAACTGGATCCATAAGAGATTCAGTTTGGGTCTCTTCTGGGGATCAACCATTCTGGCCCCCTCTCTAGTGAGATGACTCCCATTGTGTAGCAGTTTGAGCCATTCCAGATTTAATAAGCTATAACTAAAGCAGTACTTTTCATAGTGGAAAAATTGAAAGTCAAGCTACAGAGGCTCAGCCACACAATAGCATGTTTAAAATATTGCATACTTCCAGTGTGGAGATGGTTCAGAGAAGAGCTACCAAAATGGTGCGGGGTCCACACCAAAATACCTCTGAAATGAGACCCTAAGTATATATATACATAGAAGGGAGTAGAGACAGGAAACATTCAACTACCTTAAAGGAATTAATAATGCACAAGGAGCAAATCTTTTTTTTAGTGAAAGAGAAGCTCCAAGGAGGCATTCTTAGATAGGGTTACTAAATTCATCCAACAGGGTTGATCCAGTCCTGGGTTTACCCCATTGCAGGGACTTGACATTCTGCTTTCCCTATTGTCGTCCCTAAGAAAAGAAAAACTACAAGTCCCTGCATGTGATGGGGTAAACCTGGACTGGATCAACCCTGTCAGGTGAACCTGGAGTCACTTGGCAACCCTACACTCAGGAGTAACATCGGAAACTATGCCTTCACAGAACGGATGGTGGCTGCATAGAATGACCTTCCAGTGATAGTAATAGAGAGAAAAGCAGTAGCAGGATTCTGGAATGCCTGGGAGAAGCACAGAGGATCCTTAGGTGTGAAGAAGTGAAGACAAAGACAAAGATCAACTGAGGTCTACAGCAGGAGTGGCCAATTCTGGTTCTCGAGAGCCACAGACAGGTCAGGTTTTCAGGATACCCACCATGAATATGTATGAGGTAGATTTGCCTGCACTGTCACCATTCTATGCAAATCTATCTCATGTGCATTCACTGTGGGCATCCTGAAAACATGGTCTGTTTGTGGCTCTCGAGGACAAGAGGGCCACCTCTAGTCTATGGCATACAAACAGGGGATAAATTGGGTGGATTAGATCAGGGGTGCGCAATTCCGGTCCTCAAGGGCTACAAACCAATCGGGTTTTCAGAATATCCCTAATGAATATGCATGAAAGAAATTTTCATACAACTGAGGCAGAGTGCATGCAGATCTCTCTCATGTATGTTCCTTAGGGATATCCAGGAAAACCAACTGGTTTGCAGCCCTCGAGGACCAGAATTGCCCACCCCTGGAATAGATGGTCTTCTGGTCTTTATCTGCAGTCATATTCTTATGTTGCTATATTCAGTTACACACAAGACAGAGTTCTAATAGCCTTATTGGTCCTGAAGAAAACCCGAAATGTTTGTCAGTTGTAATATCTACAGCTGCTAAGTGACCCAGTTCAAGAAGGGAGACTGCTTGACCAGTCCTGGATTTTGAACTTGCGTCCCAGTGCACGGTGCTATTGTTAGTCCTTGCTTCACTACCATTTAAAATCAGCAGCTGTAGACAGCAGAGTGCATCAGGATGAGGCTGTCAGGAATCCAGGGCTGGCCTAAAATCTCTGTCCTGGAACTGGGTCGCTTGGCATCTCTGGATACCTTTAAAAGGACCAACAAAAAAGCTGCTGTAGTGCATAGTCTTATATTTGGAGAAGGGATATATGTGGTCTTTAAAACTCATATAACCCACATTTTTTCTGTTGATCCTTTGCAAGATATTACAACCTACTAAGACACCCTAAAACAAAAACCCCACATTTGAACACTCATCTGCACCAACCAATCCTATACACTTGTCTCTATCCAAAGATTCACATATATGCTCTCTGGAGCTGACAAGTCATCCATTTCAAGAAGGGAGATTGCAGATCAGTCCTGGATTTCCGACAACCCCATCCTGGTGCATTCTGATACCTGCAGTGCTGATCTGTTTCAACCTAAAATTTTAAATAGGGCAGGGGCTTCCCATTGCAATCCGTTAAAACGTGGATCCCAAACATTGGTGTAAACATGGCAAGGATCTGCCAAAGCAGTCCCAGTCCTGCAGTGCTGATCTCTAATGATACAAGCATGTACACAAGGACTACATGTTCCACAATGCACTGGGATATAAGTTCAAAGACCAGGACTGGTCTCAAAGTCTTCTTCCTTGGCACACTTGGGTAGCTCTGCACACATATTCAAACATACATGCATACATATTTTTAAACACGCATACAAAAGCATGTACTATACTGTGTTTGTAGATAGGTGTCATTAATTGAGAGAGAAGAGAGATGACACTTTATTTTCTAGGAATCAATCCTTTGTTCTGCCCTCTCTGAGCCTCTTATCGTGACCTCTTGTTCACTGCCACTGAAAACTGTTTGCTTCTTGTAATTATTTACACCTTGGAAATAGCTGAATATTGGGTTAAGTCTATCACAGAAAGAATATTCAAGCTATAGACATACTTTAGCATCCTAATACCAGCGGTGTGCAGTTAGGGCCTTCTAGGATTTCTGTGAATCCCCAAGAGTCTCAGCCCGAATGCAAAAGTTCCCAAACATGCCATGGATGTTATGCCATGCCTATGGCAGAACATCTGGTGTTCCACAGCAATGACAGGAAACTTGCAACCACTGGCGGAAAGGTGTAAGTGGGGGTGCAGACCACAGATATGGTAAAATGGGGCAAAGCACTTCCTCTCATTCCTGCCCCTTGCAGAATTCCCTCCCAGCCAGCAGGAGGAGTTGGCAATAGCACTTCCTACCTGTTGCTGCCTCCTCCTCCTCCATTGGCAATAGCATTTCCTACCTGTTGCTGCCTCCTCCTCCTCCTCCTCTGCTGGCTTGCCTTTGAAACTGGAACCACACAGGGCTGGCAGGTCTCATGAGACTACGCGAGCCCTGGGCGGTTCCAATTCCACAGGGGAGCCGGTAGAGGAGGAGGAAGTAGCAGCAGCGGGTAAGAGATGCAGCTTGCCTGATTTCTCCTGTCACCCAGAGGAAATCCCAATGGGAGGGGAAGGGTATGATGATTTCATGTTGGAGGGAAGGGAAGGTGATGATACCAGGAAGTGTGTGTGTGTGTGGGGGGGGGGGGGGGGGGGGGATGAAGATAATGCAGGGGGAGGAAAGATACAGGGTAGATGATAGGATAGAGGCAGGGAATGAGTTCCGAAGGAAGAGAGGCAGAAGGAAGGAAGGAGGCAGAGGGAGGACAGAAGGAGGGGTGAAACTGGGAGACAGGGTGAATGATAAGGGATGTTGCCTGAGGTGAAACAGAGAATTAAGATAGAGAGGGAGATGGAGGGCTCTGAGAGGGGCAGTGAGATGGAGAGGTGGGAAAGAGGCCGCATCCAGCTGGAGGAGAGGTCCAGGGAAGATTGGGTGGTGGGGGGACAGAGAGAAGGACTGAAAGGGGAGTTGAGTGGGTGGTGCCAACGGATATTGATGCAGTTGGCACCACAGGGCTCGAGCGGCAGTGCATGTGCAGATTTGTAAGAGGTGGAGTAGCGATGCCTGAGTGAGGGAGAGGAGCAGTGTCATGGGGTGGTGGTGAGGGATGGAGGAAGCATCTAAAGGGAGAGCAGCAGTAGGGGATGTGGTATGGGAGGGCCCTATTTGGAGAGGGGGCTGAGGGGAATGGGCTGCAGAACGGAAAGTCAGTTTTGGTGGGCAAGGCCTTTGGAGGGGCATTTACTGAATCCCATTGTGTCTTTGTCACCATCACCACACAGTTCTCTTAATGCTAAGGAGAAAGGCGTTAAAGGTATAAGAACAGGGAAGATAGACCCAAGAGACATTGACAATAGCACTTCCTCTCAGCCTTAAACTGTTTCTCACATACATATGCCAAATAGTCACATGGATTTTCTTTCTTTTTAAAAAAAATACTATCCCCCAAAAATAAAATTTACAAAACAGTAAGAAATCCACTACAAGAGAAGAGTTCTTTCAAAAATTACATTTGGAATGTATTAATAGAAGCCTCTGCTCCTGAAATGCTACAAAAAAAGTGGTGAACGCTGAAAGAAAAATGCAAAGGAATAGAAGTAGAACATATTAAGTACAGTTTCAATAGTGAGAATGCAGAGTTATGTATTCTGGGAATTCAGGCCATGATCCCACTTCTGTCACTATCACTGCAAACCTGAGCAAATCACTTAACCTCCTCTGCTCCCATGGCGACCTTGACCGATCTCAGGAAAAAGCAGGTCTCCTTTAGCATTACAGAAGGGCTTCAGTTCTGGAGAGAATGTGCTTCTCCTTTAATTTGGAGACCTGCCATGGCACAGGGTCTCATTGTCCCAGGGTTCTGGCACTGACCAAGAAAGAGAAGTTTTGTTATTGAAAATGATGTGACATTTGCATGCACCTGAAGAGGGGGGGGGGGGGGGGGGGCCCAGAATGCCACTATTATTAGTTCTGTGCTGGCTGCCGCTACCCCCTTGGGAGGATGCACTGTCAAATCAATCAGTGGAAAGTCAGGCATCAATACAATGAACTACTACTCCCATCCATACATCAGCAGAGAGGCCAGGCCAAATAAAATGCTCATCAATCAGACTGAGCGAGGGAGAGCCCAGGGGTCAGAAAGGAAAGGGAAGACAAACATATTGTTGATACATGAATACTGCATGGACAATCAAAGAACAGATTTTCATAAAGGTTCTATACAGGCCTAACGCTGATACCGTAAAGCATGAATATGGCACGGACAGCAGAAGAGTAAATCTACATCAGAACCACATGCAGGCATCACACTGATATCTGTAAAAACATAAACACAGTGCAGACAGCTAAAGAGAGGATCTACATCAGATCCCCATGCAGGCATCACACTGATATAAGTAAAACATAAACACAGCGCAGACAGCTGAAGAGAGGATCTATATCAGATCCCCATGCAGGCATCACACTGATATCTGTAAAACATAAACACAGTGCAGACAGCTGAAGAGAGGATCTATATCAGATCCCCATGCAGGCATCACACTGATATCTGTAAAACATAAACACAGTGCAGACAGCTGATGAGTGGATCTACATCAGATCCCCATGCAGGCACCACACTGATATCTGTAAAAACATAAACACAGTGCAGACAGCTGACGAGAGGATCTACATCAGATCCCCATGCAGGCACCACACTGATATCTGTAAAACATAAACACAGTGCAGACAGCTGGTGAGTGGATCTACATCAGATCCCCATGCAGGCACCACACTGATATCTGTAAAAACATAAACACAGTGCAGACAGCTGACAAGTGAATCTACATCAGATCCCCATACAGGCATCACACTGATATCTGTAAAACATAAACACAGTGCAGACAGCTGAAGAGAGAATCTACATCAGATCCCCATGCAGGCACCACACTGATATATGTAAAACATAAACACAGTGCAGACAGTTGAAGAGAGGATCTACAATTCTACATCAGATCCCCATGCAGGCATCACACTGATATCTGTAAAAACATAAACACAGTGCAGACAGCTGACGAGAGGATCTACATCAGATCCCCATGCAGGCATCACACTGATATCTGTAAAACATAAACACAGTGCAGACAGCTGACAAGTGAATCTACATCAGATCCCCATACAGGCATCACACTGATATCTGTAAAACATAAACACAGTGCAGACAGCTGAAGAGAGGATCTATATCAGATCCACATGCAGGCATCACACTGATATCTGTAAAACATAAACACAGTGCAGACAGCTGACAAGTGAATCTACATCAGATCCCCATACAGGCATCACACTGATATCTGTAAAACATAAACACAGTGCAGACAGCTGAAGAGAGGATCTATATCAGATCCACATGCAGGCATCACACTGATATCTGTAAAACATAAACACAGTGCAGACAGCTGATGAGAGGATCTACATCAGATCCCCATGCAGGCACCACACTGATATCTGTAAAACATAAACACAGTGCAGACAGCTGAAGAGAGGATCTACATCAGATCCCCATGCAGGCATCACACTGATATCTGTAAAAACATAAACACAGTTCAGACAGCTGAAGAGAGGATCTATATCAGATCCACATGCAGGCATCACACTGATATCTGTAAAACATAAACACAGTGCAGACAGCTGAAGAGAGGATCTACATCAGATCCCCATGCAGGCATCACACTGATATCTGTAAAAACATAAACACAGTGCAGACAGCTGATGAGAGGATCTACATCAGATCCCCATGCAGGCACCACACTGATATCTGTAAAAACATAAACACAGTGCAGACAGCTGATGAGAGGATCTACATCAGATCCCCATGCAGGCATCACACTGATATCTGTAAAACATAAACACAGTGCAGACAGCTGAAGAGAGGATCTACATCAGATCCCCATGCAGGCATCACACTGATATCTGTAAAAACATAAACACAGTTCAGACAGCTGACGAGTGGATCTACATCAGATCCCCATGCAGGCATCACACTGATATCTGTAAAAACATAAACACAGTGCAGACAGCTGACAAGTGAATCTACATCAGATCCCCATACAGGCATCACACTGATATCTGTAAAACATAAACACAGTGCAGACAGCTGACGAGAGGATCTACATCAGATCCCCATGCAGGCACCACACTGATATCAGTAAAACATAAACACAGTGCAGACAGCTGAAGAGAGGATCTACATCAGATCCCCATGCAGGCATCACACTGATATCTGTAAAAACATAAACACAGTGCAGACAGCTGACGAGAGGATCTACATCAGATCCCCATGCAGGCATCACACTGATATCTGTAAAAACATAAACACAGTGCAGACAGCTGACGAGAGGATCTACATCAGATCCCCATGCAGGCACCACACTGATATCTGTAAAACATAAACACAGTGCAGACAGTTGAAGAGAGGATCTACATCAGATCCCCATGCAGGCATCACACTGATATCTGTAAAAACATAAACACAGTGCAGACAGCTGACAAGTGGATCTACATCAGATCCCCATGCAGGCATCACACTGATATCTGTAAAACATAAACACAGTGCAGACAGCTGAAGAGAGGATCTACATCAGATCCCCATGCAGGCATCACACTGATATCTGTAAAAACATAAATACAGTTCAGACAGCTGAAGAGAGGATCTTCATCAGATCCCCATGCAGGCATCACACTGATATCTGTAAATCATAAACACGTTGCAGACAGCTGACGAGTGGATCTACATCAGATCCCCACGCAGGCACCACACTGATACACCCTAAAGCATGAATACGGCATGAGCAGGTGAAAAGCAGACTCAGAAAAGAGAAAGTATTAAAAACCAAGGTTGTGGCTATGAAAAAGGGCACTTTTATTCACAAAAACATATTAAAATATAAAATATACTAGGACACAATATATAAGAAGCAGGAAAAAAAAATCAAACACAGTAAGCAACAGAGCCAAGGGGGGAACCCCCCCCCCCCAACAAGAAACAAACAGGCAAATTGAGGAAATAGGAAATATTGCCACTGAGAAGGGAAATATTAAGGTTCCTGAACTAGATTCCTTCATTACCTTGTGAAAGATTGAAAGGCTTCATAACATTTTCCCACCCAGAAAAGGTGACTAAGATTAGAGATAGGGACTTTCTTTCGCTTTTCTTTCATGACTTTAATTAGATTCCAGAATGCTAGAGATTGACATCCGCACGATTGGCGACTGGCCTGGCTACATTTCACCATGAGCAAAACCTTTTTCAGGAGAATTTAATATGTATCTACAGAGCTTTTTCCACTTTGCTTTTTTTTTTTTTTTTTTTTCTAATTCCTTCCTGCAATTCTTCCCTCAGTCCAAGATGCCTTACCTTATTCGTTTATCCCAGGTGAGTTACCCTGTTCCTCCATCTTAGGTGGAATACCCTGTCCCTCCGTGGGTGATCAGGATCATTCCTAATATACTAATTAGGAGAACTTCTAGTGTGCCATACAGGGCCGGTGCTAGGGTATTAGGCGCCCTAGGCGATCCTTCTGCCTTGCGCCGGCCCCCCCCTCATTGCACTGCCCCCCCCCTCATTGCACTGCCCCCCCCTGCTCTCGCTGCCCCCCCCCCCCAGTCTCGCCTCCTGGAATAGGTTCTGCTCGCGGTACCCACATTCTGCACTTCGGTGCCCCCTACTGGTTGGCGCCGTAGACGACTGCCTACGTTTGCCTAATGGACATGCTGGCCCCGGTGTCGTACTTCTTTATCTATGGGGGGGGGGGGGTTTAATATCAAACATAGAGAAGACACTCTACCACACTGACTCCCTTCTATTGACAACCCCTTGCAGGAGCTTTTTAAGATGATGGTCTTACACAGTTACGTTTATGGTGATTCGTCTGATCTTCTAGTTTCAGCTTTTCCCAACTGGATCTCATTGGGGAGGTATCATGCACAGCTTCTCTCCTTATTCCTGCCAATCCATCTCTCACTGAGGAACTATCAGATAGGACCTCTGGCGTTTTTTCCTGCTTTCGACTACATTCTTCCTCATTGTCCAAGTACTACACAAGCCTGAGGAGGGCAAAACGCAGCTCCCTGAAAGAGCTACTTCTACTGTCCTCTTTGGTACAGATGTGCTTCGGGTAAACATTTCATGTCTGGCTTCGTTTCGGGGCCCCCCCCTGCAGGAATTTCATTTTTCCTGCGGTTCGGGGTTTTTGTTTTTGGGGGCCCTGATTTTCGGGTTAGTGCGCACTAACAAGAGTGCGCACTAACCTGGCAGACTTAGTGCGCACTAACTCAAAAATGAATTTTTTTTCTGAAATTTCGGAAAAAATTAAATCGGTTTTCGGTTTTCCCGAACCATTCCGAATTAGGCAATTTTGTTGAAATTGCCTGATTTGGGAAAAATGATTGCACGTCCCTACTCTTTGACTGCTTATTAGTTGCTGTCTCTCCCTCCTTCTTCAAGCCAACCCTGCTGTTTCAGGAAAAGCAGATACAGTACTTCAGCTGGGATGTGTAGGCTCTGGTGAGGGAGAATGTGGAGCCAAGGCAGCTTCTACTCAGGGCTGGGAGATGAGGAGAATGAGTGAGGAAGGAAAGCGATTCCTTCATGTTCACCCTGCTAAGTGTCAAGGAGCCATTTGTGCTGATCGCCAGCACTGATTTGACACAGGTTTCTTAGCCTTTCTTTGCCTTTTAAAAATGAAGTGTAGACGTTCCGTAAACCATGATGTCCTTTCATTGGAAATCCCAGGCTCCTGATACGTTCCCTGTGCACCACAGTGGGATTACCCCATCCCCCACTGACTAAGCACAGCCAGGACTCAGAATTTTATGCCAGCTCATATAATGAATAGAGTTGGAGAGCTCATTAAAAAGACCTCATTCAAATTAATATACTGTGCCTGCCAATCATTATAGGCTAAGGTCTTCAGATGGGAATACACTATCAGGCGTCAGAAGGTGATTAAACTGTTACATGTGCATGAGAAGCAGACCATAAGACAGAATTCCAAGAACTCATTTGTTTCAGTCCCCTATATATATATAAGTGCCTCGCTGGGAGCCCTGAAGAACTGTGCTCACACTAGTGAAGACTAATACAGTTTTTGATTGGCATAATGCAACTTGGGTATTTTGGACAGTTAGAGATTCGGTCATGGTCCTTCCTATGAAGTTGCCCCTAATAACAAGCTGGGTATCTGAAGTTAGTGATGCATTAACTTAGAACCTTTACATCTTATTTACTTATATCTCATTTTATATACTGCCACTTCAATTATCTCTAAGCAGTGTACAAAGTAATTTTGTTTAATTCACTTATTTATAGACCACAATTATAAACAAAAAAGCCCAAAGCAGTTTACATAAGCTGATAAATCAATGTATATCACATGTACCATATATAAATCAATATGTATCATACATGCAAGAGATTAAAATCCCCAGCCAAATCTCTCTACCCATAACCATGTACCCCATACCCCATACCCCCATACCCCACATTCTGTTATGCTCAGGCTTGTGGACCCTTGGGCCGACGAGGGGATGTTACACCTTGTGGAGGATCCGTAGGTTCTCTCGTCGGGTGGCAAGGCAGGACAGAGGAGGAGAGCAGCTGACCCTTGGCACTGAAGACAGAAGCTACTGTGGAGACGGACAAAGAGATGAGCAGATGAGCGGTCTTTACCACTGGTGGTCTGCGGTCCCCCCGGGAGGAGCCCGTAGGGACCGGACCGCTGGGACTTAGGTGGACCTAGAGAGGTCAGGGTATCGGTGCAAAGGCCAACTGGAGCTTCGCCCTGGAAGCCCGCGGTCCCCCCAGGAGGAGCCCGTAGGGACCCGGGCCGCTGGGACTTAGGTGGGCCCTTGGAGACGGTAGTCCAGAAGAAGTCCGAAGCCGAGTGCCAGAGGGTCGTCGCTTGCCAGTCCGAAGTCAATACCAGGAATCACCGTCAGCCAATCCGAAGTCAGGAACCAGGAACACCAAGACGTAACAGGGAATCAAGACGCTGGGACTCACCAAAGCAAGCAGACACAAACAACACTCACAGGAGACGTTGCCAAGTCAAGGAATGAGCAGAGGAAGCCTCCTTAAATACTTCCTCTGCTCTGGATCATTGGAAGCAGGTGAGCATCGTTAAAGGGATCAGGTCCCTTTAAATTCAGTGAGGGGGCGCGGCCTCGTGCCTAAGATGGTGGCGGCCATCTTGGATTCCATGGCGGTGGCCATCTTGAATCCCATCCGCGGGGGAGAAGCTGTGGTTGCCGCACCGGGGAGGCTAGGATGTCTCTCCAGCTTGTGGGCACCCCAAGGGCCTGCGCCAACGCGCGGGGGCAGCAGCACCGTCCGTAGGCACGGAACACAACACATTCAACCTCCTGTACTCAGTTCTCCACCCATGAAAGTGATTTGTTAAAATCATAAACCCTTCAACACATCCCTTCCCAAACCTCCCAAAAAATAAACTATACATCAGCACAGATAAAAACAATATTAATAATAACTTTAAGCAATACTAGCCATATAGGTTAAAATAAAAAGTACAATAAACCAATTGAATGGGAGATGACAAGACTAGTGAGTCTAACATCTATGCCAGGAAAAATGGTAGAAACTATCATAAAGAACAAAATTGCTGAGCATATACAGTAGATAGGCATAGTTTAATGTGATAAAGCCAACATGGAGTTAGACAAGGGAAGCCTTGCCTCACCAATCTGCTACATTTTTTGAGGGCATAAATAAACATGTGGATAAAGGTGAGGCAATTGATATAGTGTATCTGGATTTCAAGAGAATGTTTGACAAAATCCCTCATGAGAGACTTCTTAGGAAATTAAATAGTCATGGGATACAGGGCAGTGTCCTATTGTGGATTGCGAACAGGTTAAAAAATAGAAAACAGAGAGTAGGGCTAAATGGTAAATTTTCTCAATGGATAAAGATGAATAGTGGAGTGCCCCAGGGATATGTTCTGGGACCACTGCTTTTTAATATATTTATAAATGACTTGGAAATGGGGACAACCAGTGATGTGATCAAATTTGCTAATGACACCAACTTATTCAAAGTTGTTAGATCACAAATTGCAAGAAGACATTGCAAAACTGGGAAATTGGGCATGCAAATGGCAAATGAAATTTAATGTAGATAAGTGCAAGGTGATGCACTTAGGGAAGAGTAACCCAAATTTATAGCTACACAATGAAAGATTATGGAAAAGAAATTGAGTTTAAAATAGAGAATATCATAATGCCTCTGTATCACTCTATGGTACAACCTCATCTTGAATACTGTGTGCAGTTTTGGTCATCACATTTCAAAAAAGATAAAGCAGAATTAGATAAGGTATAGAGAAGGGCAACCAAAATGATAAAGGGGGATGGAATGATTCCTTTATGAGGAAAGGCTAAAGAGTTTAAGACTCTTCAGCTTGGAGAAGAGAAGACTGAGGGGAGATATGATTAAGGTCTATAAAATAATGAGTGAAGTGGAACATGTAAACATGAATTGGTTGTTTACTCTTTCAAATAGTACAAAGACTAGGGGACACACAATGAAGTTACTAGGTGATATGTTTAAAATTAATAAGAGAAAATATTTTTTTACTCAACACATAATTAAGCTTTGGAATTCATTGCCAGAGGATGTGGTGAAAGCTATTAGTGTACTATGTTTAAACAATGTTTGGACAAGTTTCTAAAGGAAAAGACCATAAACAATTATTAAGATGGACTTGGGGAAATCCACTGCTTACCCCTGGGATAAGCAGCATGGAATCTATCTACCCCCTGGGATACTACCAGGTACTTGTGATCTGGATTGGCCACTGCTGGAAACAGGATACTAGATGGACCTTTGGTCTGACCCAGTATGGCAAGTCTTTTCTTCTGTTCTAAGGGTAGTGATAATGGAGTTCATTCAAGGAAAGAGGTTTAAACTAGCAGTGTGCTGCAGGGATCTGTCCTTGGACAGGTTCTTATAAGTGATATTAAGGAAAGGCTATTGGAAAAGGTTTGTCTTTTTGCAGTTGATACCAAAATCTGCAACAGGATGAACGGTGTAGTAAACATGAGGAGAGATCTAGTGAAGCTTGAGGAGATCTAGTGAAGCTTGAGGAATGTTCTAGAGTCTAGCAGCTAAGATGTAATGCTACAAAATGCAAAATTATGCATTTGGGCTGCAATAATCCACGGGAGTGATACAGTATAGCCTGTCAAATTCTTCTATGCATGAATAAGAGTGGGATTTTGGGGTGATCAAATCTGATGATCTCAAGGTGCCCAAACAGATGGATAAGATAACATCAAAAGTCAAATAGATGCTGGGCGCATAGGGAGGGGAATGGTTAGCAGAAAAAAAGGAGATGGTATTGCCCCTGTATAAGTGCATGATAAGACCTCATTTGGAATACTGTGTACAATTCTGGAGACCACAGTTCAAAAGGAAATAAACTGGAAGGACTCAGTCCAGGGGTGGTTACTAAAATTATCAGTGGTCTTTCTTAAAAAGCATTTGGGAACAGACTTAAGATTAAAAAATGTGTATCCTGGAGGAAAGATAGGACAGGGGAGTAATAATGATAGAGACATTTAAATACCTATAAGGTTTTCATGCACAGGAAGGTGGCCTCTTTCAACAGAAAGGAGACTCTGGAATGAGGGATCATGAGATGAAGGTGAAACGGGGTAGATTCACTGTTTTATGTAAACCGGAGTGATTTGTATTTCTTACAAGAACATCGGTATATAAAAATTAAAAATAAATAAATAAATAAATGCAGGAGTAATCTAATGAAATATTTCTTTACAGAGAGGGTAGTGGATGCTAGAACAGCCTCCTAGAGGTGGTGGAGACAAAGACAGTATATGAATACAAGAAAGCATGGGACAAGCACAGGGGATCTCTGATGGAGTGATAGGGATTGTAAAGCTGAGTAGTTGATTGGGATAAGCAGACTAGATAGGCCGTATAGTCTTTTTCTGCTGTCATATATATATATATATATATATATGAAAATAAAAGTAAAACAATAATTAATAATAGACTCAAACAGCTCAAAACATATGTTAAAATCAAACCACAATAAAACAAAATCAAAGAAAATTATAATGAAACAAACTACAAATTCAGTAATTCCCTTTTGTTTTCCCCCACCTTACCTCCACCCAGTTCCATTATCAGTTTCATTGTAAAGCCATGTTGGCCAGTTTTATGTTACATGGAAACCGATGTGATGTTTGCCTAACGAATGTCGGTATACAAAAATTGCAAATAAATAAATAAATAACTAACTGTAACATTTGGAACCTATAATATCTGGTAAAATATGAATATGGATGAGAGGAGTACTTAGTTTCATACAGGCCGATACAGTACAGTGCGCTCTGGCGGGGCGCACTGTTAACCTGCATTTGGATGCGCGTTTTTGACGCGCTAGCTTTACCCCTTATTCAGAAAGGGGTAATAGCGTGCCGAAAACGCGTGTCCAACCCCCCCCCCCCCCCGAAACTAATAGCGCCCGCAACATGCAAATGCATGTTGAGGGCCCTATTAGTTATTCCCTCGCGATTCACTAAGTAAAATGTGCAGCCAAGCCGCACATTTTGCTTTCAGAAATTAGCGCCTACCCAAAGGTAGGCGTTAATTTCTGTCGGCACCAGGAAAGTGCACAGAAAAGCAGTAAAAACTGCTTTTCTGTGTACCCTCCGACTTAATATCATGGTGATATTAAGTCGGAAGTCCCAAAAGTTAAAAATAGATAAAAATTTAAAAAAAAAATGTAAAATGGTCCCGCGACTCGCGGGTTGAAAACCGGACGCTCAATTTTGCCGGCCTTCGGTTTCCAAACCCATGGCTGTCAGCGGGTTTGAGAACCGACGCCGGTAAAATTGAGCGTCGGCTGTCAAACTCGCTGACAGCCGCTGCTCCTGTCCAAAAAGAAGCGCTA